>NC_135527.1:6802440-7072440 GCF_051989575.1 Stigmatopora nigra | reverse complement strand
TGGGGAGACGTGCCATTGGCTTCTGCAGGTGAGTTCCTTTTACACACAAAAAAAATCGGGGGTTTTTATTGGATGGTATGATTATATTTGATTTTTTTGCACGCCTTTCGTATGTTTTTAATGTGGGGACTCGTTTTTCACGTTCGGGGGTAAAATGACCTTCCGGTTCCGATAAAATGGGTGTTTACTACTACTGGTAAACTCAATCAAATTAGGGAAATTAGATTGGTTGTGAGTTGTACTTATTTTGAATGAGGTTAAGTGTCCCAAAAGTTTTGAGAAAAAGACAATAGATGCAAGTCATTGAAATAAGTGAGGGTGACATAGAAGTGGTAAAAAAACTTGGGAAAAATGGAGACTACTTACAAAAAGAGGGAATTTGACAGTTTTATTTGTTAAATTAGCTTTGCTGGGAATTGTACTTCTTTTGAATGAGGTTAAGTGTCCCAAAAGTTTTGAGAAAAAGTCGATAACTGCAATTAAGAGTCTTTAAAATAAGTGACAGTGAGATAAAAGTGTTAAAAAAATGGGAAAAATGAGGGAATTTGACATTTTTATTTGCTAAATTAGCTTTGCTGGGAATTTTATTTATTTTCAATGAGGTTAAGTGTCCCAAAAGTTTTGATAAAAAGACACTACATGCAATTAAGTGTCATTAAAATAAGTGACGCTGATATAGAAGTGGTAAAAAATAGGAAAAAATATAGACTACTGACAAAAAGATGGAATTTGACAATTGGATTTTTTAAATGAACTTTGCTTGGAATTGTACCTATTTTCAATGAGGATAAGTGTCCCAAAACTTTTGACAAAAAGTCAATAAATGCAATTAAGAGTCATTAAATTACGTGATAGTGACATAGAAGTGGTAAAATATATATATATATATATGTATGGGACAAAAAATGCAGTGTACTGACAACAGGAGGGAATTGGACATTTTTGATAGTGTTTAAGTCTGGGAATTTTCCGGGTCAAGTGTATGTCTGTGTGTTGCTTTTACAATGAAAACCAGCAAATGGACAAAAAGAAGGACGCGTGTCGTAGGGGCTGCAAAAAAAGAGGAAAACCTGGCGACTTGTCCCTATTATAACATTCCCCAGATTTAAACCACATGGGCAACGTTATAAACGCGTCTCACATATTTGTTTGACTCCACCTGAGACAAAAACGCATGGGCAATATGTCAAAATTAATAATTTCCCCTAATTTTTAAGGCACTTTTACGGTCAAAACTAGTGTGAAACAAAGCTTTCATTTTTTTGTAATTTTCCCACAAATTTTTTGGCTGACAAAAATTCTGATTTTTTTGCTCACATTTTGTTAAAAATAGAAAAAATGATAATTTTTAAAGGCCTATACATTGAGAGAAGCAAAATTCATCTTCACCAAAATATACAGCAAATTTTTATACATTTTTTTTTAGCCAGAACGCCTAATTTATCTAGTCCATCCACTCCTCCATGTCCACATAAATTGGACACCTCCCACCATTAAAACAGCACCCAAAAAAATGACTAGGAAAATATCCAACCAATCAGAACCAAGCAAATTTCTCCGGAAAATTTGATGATGTCGTTGGAAATAAACGGAAACATTTTCCTTAAAAAAAAACCCCGTTATGTCACACTGTAAGCCACCGTCCCGAACGGGAATTGGACCCGAACGCCGACGAACTACTTAGCGCTACGGAGAAACACACTTCACAGAATGTGTGTGTGTGTCGGAGGGGGTATTAACGGGGGTCCCGGGGTGAGCGCTTAGAGGGTTTTCAACAAGCATAATCTCCTTTTCTAAAATGTCCTCAGGTCAGGGGCCAACGCTCTCACTCTCTCTCTCCCGCTTCCCTCGCTCGCCCTCGCCGCATTCTACTCGTGTTCTGGCTGAACTATCCGAAGCCCTTGGCGGCTAATCCGTCCTCCTCCTCCTCCCTCGCCGCCGTTCAGTCTTCCTCCTTTTCTTTCCCCGCCTTCCTCTTTTCCTTCCTCCTTCTTTTCCTGACGCGGCGGCGTGACCGCGAGGCGACGCGGGTCATTGTCGAGTCCAGGTCCTATGGCGGCGTTCGTACGCGCACGCGCGGGTTCCCTGGCATCTCTAGACTAGGCGGAATGATTGACAGCTGAAAAGAGGGGAGGAATTCCCTCAAGGCCGTGGTTTTTTTTTGCTCCTCCTACTTTTAAGCTTCCACACGACTGCTTCGTCAAACTTTGTCACCTGACTCGAAATCTTAATTTTTCTTCAGTATTCCTGAGACATTTGTATGATTTAAAAAGTATATATATTGACCAGGATCCAATTGGCCATTGCCCATTGGTCATCCAGTTGTGGTATAAGCATTGCATGCACATATTTTTGCAATGGCTAATTTTAAATATATATATATATATATAAGTAGATATACATATAGAGACCTATACATATATATATAGATTACATAGATATACATTTATAGACATATACATAGATATACATAGATATACCTATACATATACATAGATATACCTATACATATATATAGATATACCTATACATACACATATATAACTAGATATACATATATAGACCTATACATATACATAGATATACATATATAGACCTATACGTTTACATAGATATACATATATAGACCTATACATATACATAGATATACATATATAGACCTATACGTTTACATAGATATACATATATAGACCTATACATATACATATATATACATATACATAGATATACATATATATCTCTGTACATATACATAGATATACCTATACATATACCTATACATAGATATACCTATACATATACATAGATATACATATATATACCTATACATAAATATACATATATATAAACCTATACACATACATAGATATACATATATATACCTATACATAGATTTTATATATATATATATATATATATATATATATATATATATATATATATATATATAACTAAAAAAAATCCCCAAAATACATAAAGCTCCATATAAAAAAATAGTTATATTTTGTTTTGCTTTACATATCTCCCCAAAAAATACTTGAATAATTAACGGCATGAGACAATTGCATAATAGAAGCTTAAAGTGGATATAAAAAAGTTTACATGGTTATTGGGAGTTGCAGATAAATCATTTAAAAACTCCCCCCCCTCCGACAAACACAATTGAGTTAGCGTAGTTGTGCAAGGTCAGCTAATTGAGAGCACATGTAAAAACTCACAATATCATGGCAGCCCTTTTTATTGGCACCAGAAACATTCATTTCAATTTTTTTCTCATGTTGATGAACACAAAAAACAAAGCAAAAAAAATGTCAATGACGTAAGTGCTTGAGCACCACCTAGTGGGCATGTCCTTGCAGATTCCTATTGGTGGAAAAACTTCTACATAGCCAACTATGGTATATGTATAATAGTATTATCAGAGTATGTGTTGTGGTAGTTAGTCTTGATATAAAAACGCCCAACGATGGAAACCCATGCTCTGAATTCGAAACCAGTTCAGCACCAGTACACATTCAACCCATTTTAAACTGGGAAAGTTGGCGACCAATCAACATTTTAATCACATTCTCCATTCAAAACAGTCATGTTGCCATGCTAAGTCTTCTAAAATCTGACTTTTCTGGAAATTTAAGTCTTCATTTAATACAATTTTGGTAGACAACCCACATTTTTGCATCAAAAACAACCCATTTATGGTTGAAGAGTCTCACTCCCTGATGACATCCAAATAGTCAAAATAGTTTTTGCCTGCAAAGCGTGTGTTTTGTCGACTTAAAGTTGTCTCCCAACCCCCCCTTCCTGTAAAGCAAAACCCCCACTGTCACCCTGTTAAGCATCACCGTGATATGTCACCCACACACACACTTGTACACACTCGTACACACACACACACACACAGATCTAAGTCAACATCATTAGCTGTGTTTTTTTGTCACAGCCTAATAAAAGAGTCATTTGTTGGACATTTCCACTGCGCTACAAAGGGGACATTTATAAAGACCAAGCGCAGGTTCTCTAACGGGCCAATGCTAACAGAAAACGTGGGTATTTTTAGCGTAGCTCGGACCCTGGGCGTGTACACGCTTTTTTTTTGGGAGTTCTCCTCGGTTATTATTTCGGAGGTACCCGCTTTTCAAGCGACTCGGTTTCATTTCGTCACAACTTTTCCATTCTCCGACTGTGTGTATTTTTGTGTATTTGTGTGTATTTGTGTGTATCTTTGCAATTTCTCACCTTTTGAGCTAAATACCATCCTAACCACACCCCTACCGCGTATAGACGTACAATGTCGGGTTTGTTAGGAATGCCGTTTTGTGTTCTGGCAAAAAATGTACGGGGAAAAATGTTTAAAAATAAAATGGAGGTGGAATGGAAAAATGTATAGTAATGTATTGCGCTGAGGCGCGTACACACGAGCCAATCTGATGGTGTATCTTGGGAGTGTGAAAGGGAGCCTTGTCTGGCTAACTGAGGAACTCCCCTTTGACTGTTTGTGTGTGTGTACGTGCACGTTTGCGTAGGCCGGTATGCCAAGCAGACATACTAAACCGCTCTACAGCCATGTGGCAGCAAAATGTAGCTCGGAAAACAACTGGCGCACACACATTCGCGTGCGCCCTGAGGGCTCCAGAGGCCAGTCGGCGACCTGGCCAGTGTGCGTAGTAAAGTAAAAAAAAGTGTACAGGAGCTGTGAAAAAGACGCCACCCCCGAAAATTCTAGAACCCAGGGGTCCGTCAGGAACAAAATGTTTAAGATGGATTTTTTTTTGGTCCATATATGAAAACAAATGTAAGGCACCTTTAGTTATTCCAATCCAATTGTGTTGAGGCCGATTCTTGCGGTGTAAAGCATTTGGTTGAAGTGAGTTAGGCAGTAAGGTAAATACTACATTCTTAAATATAACTATATTTGCTGAACAAAGTACGTTTAAATTAATGAGTCATCATTTTGAAATATATATATATATACTCAAACACTCTGATATTTGTATATATATATATATATATATATATATATATATATATATATATATATATATATATATATATATATATATCTATATATATCTATATATATATATATATATATATATATATATATATATATATATATATATATATATCTATGCCTATATGTATATGTACATATAATACACATACATTTTCATATACATATATATGGATAAATGTGTATATATATATAATTATATATATACTTATATATACATACATACGTGTCTGAATATAAATGTATGTGTATATATATGTACATATATATATACATACCCATTTGTGTGTGAATAGGTATGTATATATGTATATATATACATATATATACATACACACATTATATGTGTATATATATTATATATACATATATATACATACACATATACATGCACATATATACATGCACATATATATACATACACATATATATACATACACATATATACATACACATATATATACATACACATATATGCATACACATTTATATTTATATACATACACATATATACATACTATGTATATATACACATATATAGACATACACATATAAGGGGCGGGTTCACGTTCGCAAGCGTTCAAGCGTCGACACCCTGTCAAGGCACGCACATCTGAGGCCGGTTAGCACAATTAGAAAATGCTAATTAGCCGCATCTGGGCTCCATTTGCGCAAGCCGGCAAGGAGGTGGGCGTGTCACTCGGGCTGAAAACGACAGGCTAAAGCCTTAGCGGTAATTAGCAATGAATGAAATGGCATAGTAATGAAACAACGTGGGTATATTCTCTATCCTCACGTGGCGTGATAACCTCTAATGACGGTGCACAGCGAGTATGTTTGACACTTTGCGGCAGTCGTGTGCGAAGCGTAACATACCCCCCCCCCCCCCCCCGCCCACCACCAGAGGCCTCCAGTAGGGTCAAACCAGTTAGTGTTGTCACAGTCCGCCCTCGCTACATTTGTTGACTTTGCACGTTTTTGTGAATTTTATGAATTTACTGCCAGCATGTGTGACACCACACATGTGCGTGTGAATAACGCGCCTGTATGCGGAACACGGCGAGCCGCTTTAGCCACACACACACTCACCCCATTTACAGGGCGAGAGTCCAAAAAAATGTCTCCATTGGCCACCACCTGACCCGGAACGTCTCTTTCTCTCTCTTATAGGGTTCGGGTTTCCACGCATCGCGAAGGCGGAAGTACGGCAACGTATTCAAGACCCACCTACTGGGCCGCCCGCTAATCCGGGTTACGGGCGCCGAGAACATACGCAAGGTGCTGATGGGCGAGCACACGTTGGTGACAGTGGATTGGCCGCAAAGTACAGCCGCCCTACTCGGACCCAATTCTTTGGCCAACAGCATCGGCGATATCCACCGCAAAAGAAGGAAGGTCAGTACTAATTCAGGGTCCTGGAAGAGCCACTTCTCTGTTGGTAACCATGCCCCCTTTAATTCCTCCCCGATGCTTATTATCTCTCTTTCCGCCATCTTTTCCTCACCAGTACCATTTCAGGTAATCAGCCACTTATTGCCATTATCCCCTCGTCCCCGGGGGTAAATGCCTACCTTCCTCATACACACACATACATAGCAAGGCACAACCTGGTGCATTTCCTGTAAATCAGTCTCTCACTTTCTCCCGCCGGGACCTCCACGAGGTAGGCGGGGTCAGTTGCGGCGGCGCCCGGGGACGGCGAGAGGTCGGCCCGGGTCTAATCTGGGCTCTGATCCTTTCCCGGCTCCCCGGAGACTCTCTGTGCTAACCTCGTGTAATGACCCCTGATTAGGAAGGCACAAAGAGGGGCTTTCTGCCGAAGCCCCCTTACCTAAATATGTGCCTGCACCTGCAGGCCCAGGGCCAGCAGAGGGGGCTACCACTTGAGACGCAAACACGTCCCCACCCTTAACTGTTTCTAGTCCAACGCTGACGTGACAATGAAGACCACAAGAGATAAGGGGTACTCAGTAGAAGACTAGTAAGACTCTTTGGGGCTTGCAAGATGGAGGCCAGAACGAAGAATAAAGGAGTCTTTACATGTTTAAGGAACCAGCAGCTCACAGCACTTAAAGCACATAATTTGAGACATATGGACGTTATTAGGACCTCTGTGTCTGTGTGTCGCTATACTGCACACTGAGTACGCGCCTCAGGCTACACCGAGACAGTCACGTTTCTGCGGTGTAGCAAAATGACTACCCAACATCAGAATTTGAAAACATTACATAGAGCAAATGCTACGCAAATGTCACATGGAGACAAGAAGGGACACACAATTTGTCCTCTTATCTCTCTTCACAGGTATTTGCCAAAGTCTTCAGCCATGAAGCCTTGGAGTCGTACCTTCCCAAAATCCAGCAAGTGATCCAAGAAAGCCTGCGAGTATGGAGCTCAAACCCAGAGCCCATCAATGTCTACAGGTAAGCTCCGCCTACTAAGAGTACATGCCGGCCTTGTGCTAATGGGGAATCCTTGCTTCTCTCACAGGGAGAGCCAACGGTTGTCCTTCACCATGGCGGTGAGGGTGTTGCTAGGATTCCGGGTGTCCGAAGAGGAAATGAGGCACCTGTTCTCCACTTTCCAAGACTTTGTCAACAACCTTTTCAGTTTGCCGATAGACATGCCCTTCAGTGGGTACCGGAAGGTAGGCACACCCACCAAAAAGTGCTTTGGCGGACTCCAAGTTGGATATTTACCCGGTTTCTTCCCACCGCTGATTGCGTACAGGGTCTTAGAGCACGAGATAAACTGCAAAAGAGTATCGAGAAAGCTATCCGGGAGAAGCCATTGTGTCCACATGGCAAAGACTACAGTGACGCCTTGGATGTCCTGATGGAGAGCGCCAAGGAAAATAACGCGGAGCTTACTATGCAGGAGCTAAAGGTTAGGAGGCGGAGTTTGTCCCACCCAAACGAGCCCTATTATCATCTCGCTCATTAATCGTCTTCTTCTGTTGCAGGAGTCCACCATCGAGTTGATCTTCGCCGCCTTCGCCACCACGGCCAGCGCTAGTACCTCCCTCATCATGCAACTCCTGCGCCACCCGGCAGTCCTAGAGCGCTTAAGGGAGGAGCTTAGGGCCCGCGGGTTCTTGCAGAATGGACGGTTATGCCCAGAGGGCGAGCTACGTCTTGACACCATCGTTAGCCTGAAGTACTTGGACTGTGTCATTAAAGAGGTCCTCAGGCTCTTTACGCCGGTCTCGGGGGCTTACCGGACCGCCGTGCAGACTTTTGAACTTGATGTGAGTCTAGAGGGTGATGGGATATTTGTTTTGTTGAGGGATGGGGCACTTTTGAGGTTGCCCCAAGTTTGTAGAACTTGTTAGCTGGTAGAATATTTTGCCAAAATCCCTATTCTTGGATTAATGTTTTGCATTTTCTTGTTTTTGGGTTATCCAGGGGGTGCAAATCCCAAAAGGCTGGAGCGTGATGTACAGTATCCGGGACACCCACGACACATCATCCGTCTTCAAGGACGTGGATGCCTTCGACCCGGACCGTTTCAGCCAGGAGCGTGGCGAAGACAAAGAAGGGCGCTTCCACTACCTGCCCTTTGGAGGCGGGGTCAGGTCCTGCTTAGGCAAGCAGTTGGCTACACTCTTCCTCCGCATCTTGGCTATCGAACTGGCTAGCACCAGTCGCTTCGAGCTAGCTACGCGAAACTTCCCTCGCGTGGTTACCGTCCCCGTTGTCCACCCGGTGGACGGGCTAAAGGTCAAATTCTACGGACTGGACTCTAACCAGAACGAGATCATGGCTAAGTCCGAGGAGCTCCTTGGCGCCACCGTGTGAAGGCGGTCGGGGGGGAAAGGACGCCGCCGTCTTCGTCAACGCCCCCCTGCCGCCGCACTTTCTTCTCCAAAATGTCTTCCGCCGGATAAGGAAGACGCTCTCATCTCGACTATAAGCAATCATCGGCGTCAATAGGCAAGGCGGATCAAAACAGGGTACCGGATTGTGGGAAACAAAGACTAAAAAGGGGGTGGTTGTGATTGGTCGCCAATGGACCAAGCTAAGGTAAAACAAAAATCCCAGTTTGGATCTTTGAACGGTTTTCAAGTTGATCCTTTTAGAGTTCAAATGCCTTGCCAAACATGACTGTCGAAATCTGGGATGAAAACAGTTCCACAGGTAAACGCCGTTTGTCCTTGTTATGCTAGTTTGGACAATGGCGGCTTCGTATTTGCTGCTTCGAGAAAACCGTTCCAACGTGGCTTGCACTCATTTTCTTAACACACACCACTGACTTGTTCAGGATTTGCTGCTTTTTGGCGGACGTCGTCTTGGCGGAGACGTCACCAACCTGTTTATATTTTTTTTTGGGCAAAAATTCCGTCAACCCTGGCTCCTCCCCCTTTCCTCAACCCTCATGAAAAAAATGGCAGAATTTTCCAACAACTGCAATTTTTTTTAGCCTGGGCTAATTTGTACAAAACGGAAAAAAAAACGTAAACCTGCTAAGCCCCGCCCCCTATCCATGATTGTGCATTACTCAAGCAAGTTCGCAAGACACGGGAAAATTCAGCTATTGACTAATAACCTATTATTAATGTTATTATTTTGTATTTTACTACAGAGTCGTTTTAGTTTTTGAGCCGAAATAAAGGAGAAAAAAATAAGGAAAATACTGGATTTCTAGAGATTGTTATGTATTTCATTGACATTGTACACAATGTGGAAATTGTTAATAGTGTTAATGGATGACTGTAATTATGTCGTTTTTTTTGTTATTCAGACTTATTATGGCTACATTTTATTTGCTATTAATTATGGAAAACGCAAAGCACTTGAGGTTAAAACTATTTTTGAAGGGCCAAGCGACTACATTTCCTTCTTTTCTGATGCTTTGTCTGAACGTTCTGTAAATATTTGGATTTCTTTTCAATGGAAATTTTATGTTACTTTAGCTGAATTATGAATGTCTATCTTTTTATTTTTATTTTATAACCGTGGTTGTTCAATGTACTCTTGCAATAAAATATGTAGTAAAAGAAAACGGACTATTCGTATTGCATTCGTTAAGCATGAATTAGGACTTTTGTTGGGTAGTTTTTTATGCTTAAAAAGTACTCATTTAAATCATTTTCTGGCTAGATGTCCAATATATTTTGGCACATATTTTTCCATCATTTAAAAATTTGTAGGCATCATTTTGGGACTATTTTGAAGGTAAACAACCCTCGATAGGTTGTATCTAAAAGTCAGGGAGGAGGCGGGGCCAATAGAGGCAATCCAGAAGAAGAAACGTATCAAAATTTGAAACAAAATTACAATTAAGTTTAGTGTAAGGTTAGATTAAACTTATTTTTGAGTGTATCTGCATCGTAATCCAAGTCCATTAAATCTATATGATGTTACTAGCACGTTGCCATGCAAAAAGTCCCATTTTAGTACTATCAAACCCATTTTAGTACTATTAAACCCATTTTAGTACCATTAAACCACTAGTTATTTGCTACTTTGTCAATAAATGACAAATTAGAACAGATAAAAATGTTTTTACAATCCAATATCCTATTTTTGGTGTTTTTTTCAAAAGGTTGGTACCAATTAATCAGTTTTTAGTTCATTTCAATGGAAAACATGAGTAAATTGACATACAAGCTCAGTCCAGGAACACATTAAGCTCGTATCTCAAGGTACCACAGTAATCATTTGGAGAGTGGGAACCAATTAATTAGTTTTTAGTTCATTTCAATGAGAAACTTAAGTAAAAATTGACAAACAAGCTCAGTCCTGGAACACATTAAGCTCATATCTCAAGGTACAATTGTAATCATTTGAAAGGTGGGAACCAATTAATTAGTTTTTAGTTCGTTTCAATTGGAAACATGAGTAAAAATTGACATACAAGCTCAGTCCCGGACCATATTAAGCTCGTATCTCAAGGTACCACAGTAATCATTTGGAAAAAATGCTAATTTTTTTAGGGTTTTTTGTATTGACTCACCCTTTAAAACGGTTTTAAGTGTCACTATCCCCAAAAGGTTTAAATGTGAGAGTTTTGCAGTCAAAGGTAAAAATGGCTATGAACCCATGAGGTCAATAGGTCAACATCTCGCGTATACACCATGGCTAGGCTAACCCGAGGTCAAGTCTGCTGCGAGACGGAAGTTTTTCCAAAGACTTGTTCATCCCGATGGGAAACAGAGGAGTGAAAAACACACCTCCAAGCGCACTTTCTTCAAAGATGTTCGCTAAGTGCTTCAAGATGACGAAACCGCACGACCTGACATGGGACATCCGACACGGCTCACGGGAAACCGCCATCGCCGCCACCGCCTGGCCGGCCGTAGGCTGGACTTTTCAACGAAAACCGATCCCCTCGTCTCCGGTGACTTTTCTCATCGTCTCGCCGCGACCTCGTCACCCCCAAAAAATCAATGTTCGCGCCACAAATTGACCAAAATCGACAGCCTATTTGTTTATAGTCTCGAAATACGATAATAAGTGACTAAGTAAACTGATAGCAGGGTGTATTTGATGTTTAACTGACTAGCGATGCGCTAATAAACAAGCTAGGCAAGATGATCCATTCTGGTTGTGATGTCACAACCAGAATAAGTGACTAAAAAAGTGAGAGCCATTTTCCAAGAATTTAAAACTTATTGGCTACCACTTCCACTTGAAAGACTGTTAAAGATGCCAAATGACTTTTTGGCTAAATTGTTTTTAAATCTAAATCACAGGTGTCAAAGTGGTGGCCTAGGGGCCAAATCTGGCCCGCTGCATCATTTTGTGTGGCCCGAGAAAGTAAATTATGAGTGCTGACTTTCTGTTTTAGGATCATATTAAAATGAAGAGTATAGTAATGTAATATAGTATATTTTTGAACTAATAACACAGAAAAAATGGATTAAAAAATGACAATAATTGATTTAAATGGGGGAAAATCAGGAAATTCAATATACATCTATACTCTTCATTTTAATTTGATCCTAAAACAGAACTGGATTAAAAGTCCTGAATATTAAATTTTTTATCGATCTAAAACAATGTTTATTTTCCCTTTTTTTAAAATATATTTTAAGATTTTACAAAATGATTTTCAAACTAAAAAGACAGAAAAAAATGATTAAAAAATGACAATTATTGATTTAAAAGGGTAAAATCAGGAAATTTAATATACATCTATACTATTCATTTCAACAGAAAATCAGCACTCATGATTTACTTCCCCGGGCCACACAAAATGATCTGGCGGGCCACATTTGGCCCTCGAACCGCCACTTTGACACCCGTAGTCTACCTTATAACTATTTATATTTTTCTATACCTCCTCCTTGCTACTGTCACAATAAAATATCCCAAATACAGAATGAATAAAGTTATCCAATTGAATCAAAAAGACCAAGACAAAACCTGATTGTCTGCAAAAGCCACTTGCAACCGGCGCTAAATTCTCGAGTGGAAACGTTTGGCTTTCTGTTGCTAATTTACTCTCGCAAGGCGACCTGCTTGGCTGCAGCTTTGGGCGTCACGCAAACTGCTGATGCGCCCAGATTTTCTGGCACGTCACTGGCGTACCACAGCGTGGGGAAATAAATGGAGGGCTACTAAATGAATGGTCGAGAGAGAGAGAGAAAGAAAGAGAAGGATGGGAGAGTCCAAAATATTTATTTAGCTCATCAATCAGCTCGACGACTAAGTGGAAAAAAGCCAGGGTACGAAAACGTACTCTAGTCCAGCAGGTAGATAACATTTACATGGGTACTCTGATTGGCCTTAACGTTTAGGCTAAGGACTGGTCGCCCTGCCAAGTGACGTCGTGTTCGGGTTATGCTGCGGTTATGCGCATACAGAAGATATGCTTCTGAGATCCATGTGAAACTTGAGCTACTGTTGACAGAAAACGACTCCGACTGAAGACTTGGCAAGGTTCATCGTCCATGTGTCATCGGGCTTGATGAATTTATTCGGGACGATCCATTATACTAATTTGCTGTCTTTTACGCCCAGACATTTTAGAGTAGAATAGGTCACAGGTGTCCAAGTGGTGGTCCTGGGGCTAAATATGGCCCACCATATCATTTTGTGTGGATTGGGAAAGTGAATTATGAGTGCTGATTTTTTGTTTTAGGATGAAATTAAAATGAAGAGTATAGATGTATGTTAAACGTCATGATTTTCCCCCTTTTAAATGTCTTTGTCATTTTTTAATCCATTTTTGGGTGTTTTTAGTTCAAAAATCATAGTGTGAAATCTAAAAATATATATAAAAATAGGCTAAAATCAACTTTGTTTTAGATATGTAAAAAAATGAATATTCAGGGCTTTTAATCTAGTTCTTTTAATCTATTTATAAAAAATCTAAATATTCTATCTAAAATAGACTGCATTGTTTTATCAGGTGAAACTATATAGAGTATAGATGTAGATTAAATTCCTTGATTTTCCCAGTCATTTTTAAATCTTTTTTGTCTGTGTTTTTAGTTCAAAAATCATTTGACACCCTTGGCCTAGGCTATTAATACCGAATGTTTCCTGAACGAATCAAATTCCAGGTTTGACTCCCTCATGACTCGCCATCTTCATTTAGCAAAGTACAGAACACTGCAGATATCACCAATTTTTGCCATTCCAACTTGGTTACAAAAATTCCCTAGCAAATTTAACCTAAAATCAACAGGTCATAATCCAAAATCTATAGCCCCAAATCAACGATCAATGGATTCATTGAAACTGGAAGAGTAATCGGATGGAACCTGTTGCGGCATACGTGACTCACCCATTCCATTCATTCAGAACACGAAAAAAAACATGTCGGCGAGTAACGTTGCGGTGGCGCAAACCACAACTAAACAGACCCGAGGGCTAAAAGAGGGCGTGTCCCAAATCATTTCTAATACCTTGTTTATAATGACATCAACTAGCATAAGTTTGATGGTCCCTCCGAGTCCAGACCGACTCGGAAACGGGCCGAAAAAGCAGGTCGACGTCGGGGTCATTTTCCGAAATAGTTTTCCCGCATGAGTCGAATTGGATAAAACAGACAGATCGCTCCTACACGTGGCCGGCGGTAGCGAGACGACTTGTTTTGGCGAGCGTCTGTCTGGCTGAGCTGAAGCAAAACACGCTCCGTTTAAGTTGGGCGGCGGCCAAGGATGCTGCATGCTTCTGGTCAGCCTTGCTATTCATAGAAAGCCGCAAAAGTAAAAGTCAGCACGGGCGCGTGCGCGTGTAGCGGCAAGGAGATCTCATCAATCTCAACAAAAGGCGAGGGCATTCCTCCGGGTCCCTGAAAGCATCACGAGGAAGCCGCGCGTGCCTACCAAAAAGTCATAGCTGTGGTTTTGGGATGTCCTGTGGTGGGGGATCCAGTCCCTGAACTTGCACTGACCCAAAGGACTATGGAAAAGAAGCAAAGTTGGACCTGAAGGACTATGGAAAACAGGGAACGTTTGGACCTGAAGGACCACAAAAATTAAGGAACTTTGGATCTGAAGGACCACGAAAAAGAAGGAACGTTTGGAACTGAAGGACTACAAAAAAGAAGGAACATTGGATCCGAAGAACTACAAAAAACCCGAACTTTGGACCCAAAGGACCACAAAAAAGAAGGAACATTGGACCAGAAAGACCACAAAAAAAGAAGAAATATTGCACCCGAAAAACCACAAAAAATAAAAAATTTCAATGAAAACTGACCCCAAAAAAGTCCCACCTGACCTTAGGGGTGATATCTTTAATCCTGACAGATCTCCCCTGAAAAATCGGCCAATCACAGCCCCTCAATCGTCTTCCTAACAAGTGTACCATCTTAAACAAAAAATCCAAGTCCTCTAATGTTGTGGCTACCAATTCTATACCCTGAAAAGTACTACCAAAGTACTTCTTCAGGTAAAAAGCTATCCAAGGATGATAGCCGTACATTATAAGTACTGCAGTTTTCTTCAGTTTTTGAACAAAAATGCTGTCACCATTGATTCCCAAATGATTTAATACTTCAAATACTACATTTACTACAAATACTACATCCATTAAATAGGAAAATAGACAATTTTACCTAGGTTAAACATCTTAAACTTGCATATTTATAGCATGTGCATGTCTGTGTGTGTGCAACTGATAGCGATACAAAGACAGCCAATGGAAACCTCCAAGTTTTTTGACCCGTTCACTTATTTTTAGACGGGCCGGCGTCCAAGACGCATTTATGGCCCTTCAAACTCTCCGCTGTCATGTTGCGGGAAGACGAGCGGCGAAATGTATCCGCCGTCCGCCGCCAAATAGTCCAAGTCGTGCAAACACGAGACACACACACTCCGCCTTTGTGTTGCGGTGAAAACGAGCCGGTCAGCACTCGGTCGGATTCCCGTAACTGAATGCTTTTCCTTTTTTCATTTCACGCTTTCTGCATTCCTCAAATAAGCGTGACTGTTAACATTCCTGCTTTTCCTCTCCTTGAACGCTCGGCGCTTGAACCGCACGCGTCCGTCGGGGCGCTTCGGGTCGGGCGTCTCCGTGGCGCGGGCCTGGCCTGGGCAGGTGTGCTGCGCCTTTTCCATTGGATGTCCTTCCACTAATAAACCCCATTGGACCGTACATTCATTCTTTATAAAGGTCTTATACTACAAGAACGTGTACTTCATTATACTCAACTATAGTTACTTATCTAGCATTTGGCTGGCTTGGAAAATGGATGAGATGTGTACTACAAGTATATATACTTGCCCACTAGTACGACAAATATGGGTATTAGTGTACTTCAAACAGGACTACTACTACTACAAGCAGGGCTACTACTATTTAAAACAGGGATACAAGTACTTAATGCAAGGATAAAAGTATTTAAATAAAAGCAGGGGTGCTTGTGTTCAAAATATAAACACAAATAAGGGTATTAGTATTTAGAAGCAGGAAAACTTGTGTCAAATATATATACACACACTAGTGTTAAAAGTACAAGTACTACAATTACATCTATAAGATACATGCATACCACTACTACAAATATGGGTAATAGTACTAAAAACAGGGATACAAGTACTTAAAGCAGGTATGTAAAAGCAAGGGTACTCGTGTTAAAAATATACACACTTGTGTTAAAACAACTAGTACTACAATTACATGAATAACACACATGCATTCTACTACTACTACTACTACAAATATAGGTATTAGTACTACAGCCAGGTCTACAACTACGAAAATCAGGGATACAAGTACTCAAAGCATTCTAGTATTTAAAATCTGGGGTACTCGTATTAAAAATAAACACACTAGTCTTAAAAGCACAAGTATTACAAGTACATGTATAACATACATGCATACTACTATTTGTGCTATAAGCAGTCCTACTATTACTAAAAGCATGGCTTGTGTTTAAAAATATATGCCCTCATTTCAAAGTACTACAAGTACTCATACTACTAAGACATTGTCCTGTGTACGAGTACAATAAGCTCATGTATTCATACATGTACTTATACTACACCTACCAACAGTGCCAAGTTTTCAAGGCCATTTTTCCAGAACTGCTATTTTCAAGTTTCTGACTCCAATACAAGATGGAGCTTGATTGGTCCAAGCAAGGTCGATGTTACGCACTACATTATTTTCATCCCCTTTTCAGTCCTATTTTTGGCCGACAATCTAACGAATTGCTCCGTCAAGGAAAATAAAATCTCCTGTTTTATTGAGGCGTAATTACCCACTCTTCAGTTCTCTCCGGCACCCTCATATTACCTGGCGTGCGGCTTTATTCGGCGAACGCGGCCAACGTCTGTGCAAAAGCGCCAGTGATTGCTTTCATTCGCCGTCAATGGATTCAGCATCTGTCGGCGCTAAAGCCTCACGCTAACGTTAGCGCTCCCAGATCGGCCATTTTTAACCGCACGGGTTCTACCCGGCAACGCAAAGCCCGATCCTAAGAAATGAGGGAATCGGGTCACCTAAACTGGACTTGAGAGTTTCTAAGTCCCGTTTTGGGGGGTCCTTAGGACCCCCGTTTGGACTTTTGAGGAATGCCATCGAAGAAGAAATCCCAGTTGGCGTTAGCGGCCAAGTACAATAAAGATCGTAAGACGCTAGGAGACACACGTGCTTATAAACACTTCCACATTACTGGAATAGTGCGGGTGGGGGGGTGGAGGGGGCGTGGTCTGTAGGACGCTCGTGTAAGGGTCTTCCAGAGGGCAAACTGTTTGATGATGCCTGACGGGAAAAGGGAAAAGTCGGCTCGTTGTTTGGTCTTAATTCGTTTAGACAATCGAAATTAGTCCAATCACAGGTGGAGCCTCGATTGGCATCCAACGATTGGACGCCAAGATGAGCATTCTTTCAGTTTAAATGACCAAAACAGAAGAAATATTATAATAACTATGTTCAAACAGATACAAAATTAACAACCCAAGAAAACATCACAAAATTTAGCTAGCTGCTAATGGGACGATAACATCATTTGCCATCCAATGATTGGACACCTAGAATACCGAAAAGATGAGTATTATCCCAGTTTAAATGAATTGGACATCTATTATATCAACGAAAGTTACCAAAACACGATAAATATTATAATAAATATATTCAAACCGATACTAAACAAACAATCCCAAAAAACAACAACATTTATCTAGAAGCTAACTGCACAATAACATCAAAATAAATCAACCCTGGTATTAAAATATCGTCTTAACAACCCGCATTTCCACACCACGACAAAATCAACCAATTTTAAAAACCGAGTACCCAACTGGACTATCCATGCCGGAAGGAAGACCCTAACTGCGATGTCAATACACAACTTAAATCCCACTCTAAGGGCAAAATAACATTGGCCACATGCCTAGTTAGCAAGCAACAGGTGTCCAATCCTTCTCCTTTTAGGCCAAAATTCCAAGCAAGGATTAAGATTTCTGGCAAAAACCATGATGGCTGTCAATAACGCTGTCGGATATTGGCCTGACTCAGAGAAAATCGGAGTTCAACCCCCAAGCCGCTTCACTTTCTGGCGTTCTTTCCTGGCACCTTTTGACCCGAAACTCGACTCTACGGCTCCTGCCCCGCTAACACTCGACTCACCTCGTCGCCTCTCGGCAACCCCAAAAAACTCTCACCCGGTCCGAGCAAAGCGCCTCCCCTCCCTCCCTCCCTCCTCGTCCTCCGCCGCCAGCTGTAACCCGAAACGCACCTTTACACATTGTAACACCCCCATTTTCCACCCACACACACACATACACAGGCCACTGAAAGTCTACCATAACTTCACACAGGGTGCTGAACTTGTGACCTGCCGAGAACACTCGCTCACAAAAAAAAACACTTTCACTTGAACCAACAAATGCAATTGAAGTGGACCATTTGTTAAAAAAAAGCAAACAACCTTTCATAAACTCCAAACATATAAAAATACAGACGCTCCTCTACTTAGGAACATTCAACTTATGAACAAATGGTACATACGAACATGTCTGCAAATTGCGTTTATGTCAAAAAATGTTCGTAAGTTCGAGTGCAAGGAAGAAGCAAGACATTTCATTCGGAACCAAAGTGGCAATAATAAAGAAGCTTGATGCGTGTGAGAAAGTGGTGAGCGTTGCACGGGAATACAACTTGAATGGTTCCACCATCAGTACCATTTATAAACAGAAAGATGGAGCAGCAGGACCCAAATTTTATATATTATATTATATTCAAATCAATTGAATGATGCCACACAGTGCTACCCTATCATTTATGATGAAATACAGAAGAAAACTGTGCAATCGTCATTAGATAGCTTCAGTTTTCTAGTAAATCTCTTTTTAATGTATGTATAGAGTACTGTATGTATTCTCTCCATTTTATTCAATGTTTTTTTCCATTACAAACCAATACTGGTTACTTATACAAGCCTTAAACATACAAATGCACTTATATAAAACTTTAATATACTTATATAGGCCTTAAACATAAATTATAATACAAAATACAGCACTGAATCAACTTCAATTTGAACAATTTCAACTTATGAACACTTTCAACTTATGAACAAGTCTCATACAGTATCACAGAAATACCACATACCCTTCAAAATAAGACATTTGTACTTCCTATAAAAACCACAAATATGGAGGTGAAAATTAGGAATCAGGGGGCGTCTTATACTCAGGAAATCTTCAAATTCAACCATTTTAAGGCAATTCTAACAGTATTATGCTATAAAATGAAGTAAACATGGCACTAACAGATCACAGAATGTCAAACTCAAACCAAAATTGACGTATTATGGCGTCTAAGTTGGTCAGTTTACACCACCAAAACCGTGGGCACCTATTTTTCCACCATTCAACGCAAACCGTAACCCGAACATCAGTCGACTGGTACTTTTATAGCCAGTGACAGCCAGTTTGGACCACAAAGAACAAGTTATACCGCGGTTCTATTTAGTGATACCCAGTCCTTGCTTTGTGGTAAGAAGCCTTTCCACAAAAATGTTTTATATAACTTTATGGGCTTATTTCTTCTATGGAGAGTACCATATCACATCTTATGTTACCTACTGTCTGCCTGTGTGTTACTACAAGGTCTGCACTTTCTATTTACGACTGTAGCGGAGCCCTAATCTTTAACTTTCAGCCTCGAAGCGACCCCTAACGTGATGGCGGCTTGGTACCTCCGCCCAATCGTTTTCACCTATTAACCTCGTCAACTTTGGACTCCCCACAGGACCGGGTTTTTCGAAAACTACGTGTCGGCACGTGTGATTTTACGTGTGAAACGTACGCTTCAAAGCAGGCGGCGTTTCGAAGCAAAATGGGATTTTATTCATCTTAAGGTCTGCAAGAGTGAAGAAGATAAAACTGTCAGGATGTATTAAGCCTGTACAAAATTACACTTTTTCCTTTAAGAGCTCTGGATATCGGCCTCTAAAGTATAAAAAAAACAAAATGGAATTCAAAGAACATGGCGACCGCTCTTTTACCTCGCAAACACCTGCAGTACTCCGCACCCCCGTGGCTCTAAAGGCGTGTATGGCTGAGGTGAGATGAGTTTTACAAGCACATGGATATCATTTTGAGGGTAAATAAGAAAAAATGAATTGGCCTGTAAACATCACGCCGGATTTGCAAAGTCGGATTTTACAAGATATGTTTATGGAGAGAGTGTCGGGCTCGGGTTGGTTCGCTTTAACGGACTATTTTAGATATAATATTTAGATTTGTTTTTTTTTATAAATGGATTAAAAGAACTGGATTAAAAGCCCTGAATATTCAGTTTTTTATAGATTTAAAACAATTTTTATCTGAGCTTTTTTCATATATTTTTTTAGATTTTACAAAATGATTTTTGAACTAAAAACACAGAAAAAAATGATTAAAAATTCACAATGATTGTTTTAAAAGGGGAAAATCAGGAAATTTATTATACATCTATACTCTTCATTTGAATTTGATCCTAAAACAGAACTGGATTAAAATACCTGAATATTCAGTTTTTTTATAGATCTAAAACCATGTTTATTTATTTTATATATTTTTAGATTTTACAAAATGATTTTTGAACTAAAAACACAGAAAAAATAGATTAAAAAATGACAATTATTGATTTAAAAGGGGAAAAAATCAGGAAATTTAATACACCTTATTTTTACGACTATAAGGCGCACCGCATTATAAGGTGCACCCTCAACGAATGCCATTTTTTTCCATATATAAGGCGCACTGTATTATACGGCGCACTGTCTATTTTGGAGAAAATTTAAGACTTTTAAATGCTCATTATAGTCGTGAAAATACGGTACATCTATACTCCTTATTTTAATTTGATCCTAAAACAAAAACACGGCACTCATGATTGACTTTCCCGGGCCACACAAAATGATGCAGCGTGCCAGATTTGGCCCCCGGGCCGCCACTTTGACATCAGTGCTTTACAGAAAACATACATCGACAGGGCAAGAAGGGGTTAAACTCCTCAAGGGGGCGTCCTACTTTTCCACAGGGTGATTTATAAGCATTAAAATGACACGATTTTAGATTTGGCGACAAATGGCGTGCGGGTCGATGTGATGGAAATAAAATGAAAGTGACACACGCCGCATGTAAAAAAAAATATGGTTGTCTTCTGGTGATTAACAGCTGGCTTGTTTGTCCACACGGCCAAATGTCATGCACGACTTGTCCCCAAACAAACCAAAAGCAGTTGAAAAATGTCATAAGAACGAAAGACCAAAACCGCATAAACATCTGCAAATGTGTGTCATAGCGGCGACGTGCACACGCGCCTTTGGCACCGACTCGCCAAAACATCCCCGCTTACACAACGTTTCCAGGAAGACATCAAAGGTTGTGACCTTTGGAGCACATACACCAGAGTGAGATCAGATCTGATCTCCCACGCGTTATCTTTGGTTTTTTTTTCGTGGTCGGGTGCCAGGGATGATGTCACCGGGTCATTTCTGGGTGGCTCTTAACTCTTTAAAGCAAGGGTGTCAGACTCGGGTTGGTTGACCATTTTAGATATAATATTTAGATTTTTTTTTGTTTTTAAATGGATTAAAAGGACTAGATTAAAAGCCCTGAATATTTAGTTTTTTATAGATCCAAAATAATGTTTATTTTAGTTTTTTTAAAATATATTTTTAGATTTTACAAAATGATTTTTGAACTAAAAATACAGAAAAAAATGGATTAAAAAAAGTACAATGATTGATTTAAAAGAGGGAAATCAGGAAATTTAATATACATCTATACTCTCCATTTTAATTTGATTCTAAAACAAAACTGGATTAAAAGCCCTGAATATTCCGTTTTTTATAGATCTAAAACAATGTTTATTTGAGCTTTTATTAAATCTGTTTCTAAGTTGCTTAAAATGCAAACAGTGACCCAAAATATCTAATAATATTTCCCTCACATGTTTTGTAATTCAACCTATTCAACCTAACACACTTTTAATCCATTATATTTTGACAAAAAATGACAGGTCCTAATATTTGGTTTAAAATGACCAAAAATAGCCGTATAAACGAATTTTGCTATATCCGACTATAAATATGTGTGTATGTGTGTGTATATGTGTGTATATGTGTGTATATGCGTGCATATGTGTGTATATGTGTGTATATGTGTGTATATGTGTGTATATGTGTGTATATGTGTGTATATGTGTGTATATGTGTGTATAAGTGCATATATACGTGTGTATATGTGTGTATATGTGTGTATATGTGTGTATATGTGTGTATATGTGTGTATATGTGTGTATATGTGTGTGTCAGGTGTCAAGTTCACCCCCAGATCGACCCGGACTGGGAATGATCTGGTCTCAGCAGGGGAAGCCAAAAAGTCCTCTTCTATACGGCACAAGTGTGTGTATATGTGTGTATATGTGTGTATATGTGTGTATATGTGTGTATATGTGTGTATATATATGTGTATATGTGTGTGTGTGCGTATCTAACCCGAGGATGACTCACGAACCATCTGGAGGCCAGATGCAAATTTGCCCCCCCCTCCACATACACACATAGCCCCCCAACCCCACCCTACACACACACCTCTAGTTTTTTGCAAGTCCCCTTAGTTAACCTGTGACCTTTGACCCTAGTTGCATGTGCCAGGACGAAAGTGGCGCGTTTCTGGTCAAGTTCAAACACTGTAAATGGTTGGATTTGGGCGAATTGACAGGTGGCGTTGGCGAAATTTGGTAAAAAAATTGGACATCTAGGACAAGGGTGGGCAAACTTTTGGGCCCGGGGGCTACATTGACTTTAAAAATGTACAGATGGGCCGGGGCACAAGATATGATACATATAAAAAAGTGCATTCGTTAACAGTACATATGAAACATAAACAGACAAAAAAGGACTAAAGTATTCACATACTCATCACTCATCATTAAAGTAAAAGGTATAAAGTACAAAAATAAAGTGAGTGCTTCATACCTGGAAGTCAAGAACAATTACCGTATTTTCCCGACTATAAGGCGCACTTAAAAGTCTTAAATTTTCTCCAAAATAGACAGTGCGCCTTATAATACAGTGCGCCTTATAATACAGTGCGCCTTATAATACAGTGCGCCTTATAATACAGTGCGCCGTATAATACAGTGCGCCTTATAATGCAGTGCGCCTTATATATGGAAAAAATGTCATTCATTGAGGGTGCGCCTTATAGTCGTGAAGATACGGTAATACTAATAATAATAATAATAAGAAAGGTAAGGGAAGGATGCGGTTGGACATAAAACGAGGGAGGCGGAGCCTAGAAAGTAGACGTGGAAGCCTGGAAGCTATTGGGCGACACTTTGCGTGATGATCGAGAGATAATTGGTGGACATATTTAACGCGGATAATGTCTTAATTGCAGCCATAATGTTTCCCTCGGCTGGAGAACAAAGGGCGGCTTTCAGTGGTGACACGCATCCCCCTTTTTTGTTGCTGTTCCTCTTAAGGCATTAAATCTCCAAGCTGAACTCATCTTTAAGCTACGCTTGCGTCATTTCCAAGTCTTCGAGTCGTGCGTCACATCTGCGTTTCGCTTAGTTGGAAGACGAAATTTGGGATTGCGCCACCGTTTGGGAGGTTGTTTACTTCAAACGTGCCACGATTGGCAAATAAGAGTAAAGTGTTTCGGTAGCTGGTTGCGAAAACGGGACATGATGAATTATTTTTTTTAAATGGTGGTTGTTTTGAACAAGGGTTTGTACAATGGATCCATTAAAATGGTAGAGTTGGTTTTAAACCTTTATCGCAGAGAGAGAGAGCTGTAAATAATTCCTATTTTCAAATGTTATTCCTTGAGAGCCATACTGACAATTTAGAAGTCAAAATGTATGATAATGTACATTTTTTTTGTCATTTTACTACTTTAAAAGTACAAAATGTCTGTGAATTCTTTATGTAACATTGTTATGCAGTTCCTAATCTATGAATATCAATGAGATCAATGAGTATCAATAAGTATCAATGAGAAAATGGATGCAAAATAGTTTAAAAGTCAAAGTATATGAAAATTTCCACATTTTTTTCATCATTTTACTACTTTAAAAGTACAAAAAGTCTCTGAATTCCTTTGGTAACACCGAAAAGGTGTTGCCTGCAAGTAGACAAATTCAAAAAGGAGGTCAGGTGACCATTACAACCAGGAAGTGTGTCCATATCAGTCTAGTTTTAAGTAAGATGAAGGAGAAGAGTTTTTTAAAAACATTTAATGCAAGATACAGTTTATTTTCTGGTTGAATTTAATTCACAACATATCAAAATACATGTTGTTAAGCATTTTATCGATTTATATTTTCTCTATTTCAAAATAAATGACCATATCAACAGCATTGTCTTGCATTATGGCGTCTCATCTTTGTCCCTTTACCATTTTGTGCATGTCAAATCCAATTTGTGCGCATATAAGCCGTCCCCTTGATTCAGTCATCATTTTTTTGAGTTACAAATACGGCTTATATGCGAGAAAATACGGTCAATAAAATTAGCCCTATCAGTGTCAGTCAAAAAGTCGAATTATTGCCCTATAAAAGGTTTGAATCCTCTTTGCTAAGACAGTGTAAATCAGTGGTCAGTAGCTCGCTCTAGTTCCACCGCCAACAAGCCCCGCCCCCCTCAGCTCAACCCCCCACCCCCCCTCACATTGACATTTCCATGAACCACCGCTTGATGTTCCTCAGATGACGAAGAGCGGGATGAAAGAGCGGACTCCAAAAAGAAACAATCAAAATCTGCCGTGCAGATGTCTTGCGTGCGGTGCGTTATGGCGACTAAAGGAAAATCTGTAACCCCCCCACAACTGAAACCCGGCACCCCCTCCTCCTATTCTACAGGACTGCTATCAATGGCGGCCAATGAACGTATACATTTCCTTCGAAAGCAGTATTTAACATGACACCAGGAATAATGGATTTTGATACATTTGACATATTTAGACACATTTCTGGATTTTAATAGCAATTGAATGGGATTTCAATTAAAACAATATATTTTTCGTTATTATACTAATCACTTACCTTTGGATTTCCGCCATTTATAGCATATTTTGCATTCAGGCATGTTGTAGATGTTAGAAACATGTTTACAACCACTATACAATGGGATGTGTGGTACTAGTATGTTATGTAGTATTAGATGGGATCCTACTTTGTATTTTTCTATTGTTATGGCCATATTTAGTGTACATTCTCCACAAAAAAACAAGGATTAATGTATTGCATTTTCTTTAACACGATAAAAAAGTACCAAAACCTCCCGTAGAGTAAAAAAACGTAAACACTTACATGCATCACCGCCAGGATCTGCAGCCACGTCGACCAATCACTTGCTCCTGTCAAAGAAAGCACAGAAAATGACACACAGCCCCACACAGGTACGAATATACAACTACAAGTCAATTTAGAATCAAAAAATTAATCGCCATTAGCAAGCGTACTCGTCTAAAGCATTAAAAACAACTTCACTGACGAACACATGCCAGTAGATGGCAGTATATAACACCACCCAGTTTACCAATATGCGAAATTACAATGAACAATTCAAGTCCAAACTAGAACCCATTTTTTGTATCATCCCTAGCCCAAAGTTTCGTTTTAGCGCATATCGAAAAATGACAATAAACATCGCCCTGGGCGACGCCATGTTTAACTTTTGTAAACAGAAGCCGGGAAAGCGTCCCGGCACAGGAATGGGGGCGTTTATGAACCTCCGGACCTTTCCCTGACCCTCCCCCGGCACCCCCTTAAACACGTTCGGCCCTCCGCCGCCATAAAAACCACTTTTCGCACACGTTTTCCCCGGCGCGGAAATTCATAGGGCGTCCGCCGGCGTGCCCCCTCGCCAACCTTTGGCGGCGGACTTTTCCGCTCACGCCCCCTTCCCCTTTTGAGCACCCCCGTCCCCCCTTTCACGGTCCGTTCGGTCTGTCATCGACCCATACGTGCGCCTGCGATACTCCCGCTTGCCTTTTTCCTGATCCCCGCGTACACGGTTCCAGCTGGCGGACGCCTCGGTAGCGGCGAGCCAACGGCCGCTCGCGATTCGTAAAGCAGAGGCGGCGGCGGCGGTCCCTGACACAGATGATTTCATAGTTTGGAAAGAGCGGTAGAGGGGTTGTACGGTAGATATATTGGGAAGAAGATACACGGCCAAGAAAGTGAAGATCCAGCAATGTCAAAAGTTGATTAAAAGATCACGCAAGTACGCCCCCTTGTGAGGAAATCGTACTTTAATCGTGGTTTAAAAACCTTACAATCTGATTCTAATGACGTTGGGGTTTGTAAACATGTTAAAAATTTGATTGAATACGCGGTACAATTCCGCGAATACATCAAATCTACCAAAACATAATCAAAAAAACCATGCCGTGTGGGAACAGAGCCATAAAACGAGGACTTGGACACGCTACTGACAGCACACGGCTATTAAAACATGCCTTACAGGTGTGTGTGTTCAACGAGATTAAATAGAGAAAGTGTAACCTTTATCCGTGCTTGTGCGCGGCTGTAAAAAAAAAAAAGCTTATACAAGGTGCCAATGGCTCTGACCTTTGACCCTTTTTGAATGTTGCTGTATGTTGGAATGCGTATTAGCAGGATTTGGAGTTCCGGTGCCCCCCTTTCTCCTTGGTTGGGGGAGCGGGTGTGTGACCTCAGACATGTGTTGGTGTTAACTGGCACCACCAAGCCTGGAGGGGATCATTAGTGGGCTCTTTACAGTACGTAGTGGGAGGAGCTTTGCATACATGCTCGCAACATAATGTCCCGACGCCAAGATGGCGGCCTGAGTGGTCGCCAACCCCCCAACGGGGAGCCTGTTAAGGTTTAAACTGCCGGGTAATTTAAATATGTTAATATTTTTCAAAATCTGTTTATATTTGGGGAGATTTTGGGTTTTATTGTATTGTTTCCATCGAGGGATGATACTCGGAGACAAGGGTGACGAGGGACACCCGGATAGGGTGGGATAGGGGGGCATGCAAACACACTCCCCAACTTCTTGGGGAAGTTTTAAGTGGTCCCTTTTGTCCTCGGTCATGGTTCCATTCCCTTCTTTTCTAGCCGCCTTTTCTTCTGGCCTTTTAACAGTAACCAGAGAGGCCAAGAACAACGCCGGGACACAGCGGGAGACGAGGTGGGCGAGTGGGGGACACCAAAAGGGGGGAGAGAAAGGGGAGACAGCCAGGCGCTTAAAGGGGCTCGGAGATAAGAACTGTCTCCACGCTGTAAGAGAATCCTGTCTTCCTTTTCCTCTTCTGTTTTCAGATAAGAGAAAGAGCAGGTTTATCTTCATATGTTTGTGTGTGTGTGATTGCCAGACGGCTTTCTCAGAGCCTAGATACCAATCATCTGTTTTCCACCATTCACCATTTGTGTGTGCCTGATTAGCCCCATTTCTTTAGCTTATGTCGAATAAAGGATGTGCTAAAGAGTTAGAAAGATATATTATATTTCAATTTGTGTGTTAGGACCTACCGTATGCATGCATGTACATCTATGTGTATGTATATATGTGCTTATATATGTATATGTATGTGTATGCATATGTATATATGTGCTTATATAAGTATGTGTATGTATATGTATATATGTGCGTATATATGTATGTGTATGTATAAGTATATGTATTAATGTTCTTATATATGTATGTATAAGTATATGTATATATGTGCTTATATATGTATGTGTATGTATATGTATATATGTGCTTTTATATATGTATGTGTATGTATATGTATATATGTGCTTTTATATGTGTATGTATATGTATATATGTGCTTTTATATATGTATGTGTATGTATATGTATATATGTGCTTTTATATGTGTATGTATATGTATATATGTGCTTATATATGTATGTGTATGTATATGTATATATGTGCTTTTAAATATGTGTATGTATATGTATATATGTGCTTTTATATATGTATGTGTATGTATATGTATATATGCATGTGTATGTATATGTATATATGCATGTGTATGTATATGTATGTATATGTATATATGTGCTTATATATGTATGTATGTGCTTGTATATGTATGTATGTGCTTGTATATGTATATATGTGCTTATATATGTATGTATCTGCTTGTATATGTATATATGCGCTTTTATATGTATGTATGTGCTTATATATGTGTGTATGTATATATGTGCTTATATATGTATGTATATGTATATATGTGCTTATATATGTACGTGTATGTATATGTATATATGTGCCTATAATATGTATGTGTATGTATATGTATGTGAGGCGGGAAGGGCAGCAGCCAATAAACGACGAAGACTTGAAAATGACCCACACTGGCTAAAAATTGTTTTGAACTCCTGTCGACAGTTGAAAAATTTGCCAAGCCATTTCCATTTCCGCTCGATTCTAAAAATACCAAAGCGAGGCTTCGCTTCATTTGACGACTCGCGGCCTCCCAATCAGCCAACGACTGTCAGTCACGCCCCTTCTGATCGATGGCCCGGCGCCCCGTGCAAACATTCCCTGTTGGTTTAGGGGTGCGTTGGGCACCTGCCCGGCACAGTGATTAACGGAAAATGGCGGCAAGAGGCAATATTCGGGCAGAGTTAATGATTTCACCATGTACAAACCACCCTCGCGAAAAGGCTCCCTTCCCATGAAACCCGAGCGCTGCCTATCTTCACGGCATCCATTCACCTCGTCTCTATTGACGGCGCTAAACGTATCAGTGGCGCGTAATGCCCGCCATTACATCCCTTCGCTCATTGTCTGGCTTATCACAAACTTTTCTCGAGTTTCCTATCCCGCGAGTAGTTGATTAGGTTGCCCTTTGCCGTATTCTCTCGTATATTAGCCGTTTCGCATATAAGTCGGACCCGTAAAATGGTTGAAGAGAGAGAGTTTAATTTTGAAGTACTGTTTAATATCTAAGTCCTGTTTAATATCTAAGTACTGTTTAATATCCAAGTACTGTTTAATATCCAAGTACTGTTTAATATCTAAGTACTGTTTAATATCTAAGTACTGTTTAATATTTAATTGCTATTTAATATCTAAGTACTGTTTAATATCTAAGTACTGTTTAATATCTAAGTAGTGTTTAATATCCAAGTACTGTTTAATATCTAAGTAGTGTTTAATATCCAAGTACTGTTTAATATCCAAGTACTGTTTAATATCCAAGTACTGTTTAATATCCAAGTACTGTTTAATATTCATGTACTGTTTAATATCCAAGTAGTTTAATATCCAAGTAGTTTAATATCCAAGTACTGTTTAAAATCCAAGTACTGTTTAATATCCAAGTACTGTTTAATATCTAAGTACTGTTTAATATCCAAGTACTGTTTAATATCCAAGTACTGTTGAAACCAGCTCTCAAAATTATATTCATGAGAGAGTTTAATATCTAAGTACTGTTTAATATCCAAGTACTGTTTAATATCTAAGTACTGTTTAATATCTAAGTACTGTTTAATATCTAAGTACTGTGGAAACCAGCTCTCAAAATTATATTCATCAGAGAGAAAAATGCGGCTTATTTGGAAGAAAATACATATGTGATGCTCAATTGGGCTTTATTCTCAAATGCAAAAAATGGAACAGAAGCCTTCTGAGGACCAATCGACTTGCGGCGTGTAGCTAAAACTAAACCACTGGAACCAAGCATTGTTGTTTACGACATGTCGCCTGGAATTTTTGGATGCTTTGGTTTGATTTATTAAGCTGCCCCACAGACCGAGTTGCCCATAATTATGGTGGGCAACGAGAGGTTTTGGTGGGTTTTTAAAGTGGGCGCAAACAACCCATTTTTGAGGTCTGTTGACCATGTAAGAGAATGAACAAGGTTTTTTTTGGTTTTTTTATTGGTTTTGGTTTCCAAACCCATCTTGTGAATCCATCTCCACAGTTGCCATGGTAACACAACGCATTAGCACATCTTTGAAGGTCGTGCCATCCAATGACAAGTCAGCCTTTCCGCTAACGAGTCTTTGATCGATACGGAGGGTCGGCATGTCGCCGTGGCAACCGCTGTCGACAAACAGGACGAACGGAAAAGTTGTCAAAACAAACGGGGACGCCATCGCCCGCCAACGCTTTGGGGGTGACGTGAAGCATGCTGGGAAACATTGAGAGTCATCCTGAGGGTTTTGGCTTCGACATGAACTGATGGGTTTTGAATGGCCTTTTGTTCTGGGATGAATTTGCGGTCTTGGCCACCAGGGGGAGGAGGGTGATGGCGGTGGTGGCTCTACCAGGAAGCTACCATGAATCTCCCTTTGAAGGTTCATTAAAAAGTCAACTACAATCCCAATGTAGTGCTTAGGGAGTCAGAAACCAATGAATGATCATTCCTAATGACTATTTATGAATTTTTATGAACTTTATCTGTCCCCGACTGCAGTTTGGCGCCACTTTGACAAGCATGAATGTGGACTCTGTCTGTACACAGTAAAATTCTTAAAACAAAAACAAGATCTTCTTCTTCTTTGTCTTTACGGTTGAAAATGCCGAAATTTAAGAGCCAACTTTCCTGTGTTTTCAGGGATCCGTGTAGTGGGTTGACCTTGTGACCCCTAAATTTAACAAGCCGTTTTATAACCTAAACATATCCAGAAAGTTTGCGAATAATTCGGAACTGAATGCGAATCTTTTGCCTACAGACAGGAAAACATATTAGGGAGGATTACTGTATTTTCTCGCATATAAGCCGCCTTTACGTATAAGCCGTATCCTTAAAATTGCCTTAAAATGGCTGAATTTTAACATTTCCTGAGTATAAGACGACCCCTGATTCATAATTTTTACCTCCATATTCCTAAAGGGTGTAAACCAAGGGTGTCAGACCATTTTAAATATAATATTTAGATGTTTTAATTTTTATAAATGGATTAAAAGAACTAGATTAAAAGCCCTGAATATTCAGTTTTTATAAATCTTTAACAATGTTGATTTTAGCTTTTTTAAAATATATTTTTAGATTTTACAAGACTATATTTGAACTAAAAACACAGAAAAACGGATTAAAAAAGTACAATTATTGATTTCAAAGGGAAAAATCAATTAATATACATCTATACTCACTACATTTTAATTTGATCCTAAAACAGAAAGTCAGCACTCATGATTGACTTTCCCGGGCCACAAAAAATGATGCGGCAGGCCACATTTGGCCCCCGGGCCGCCACTTTGACAAAGTATATGCAAGAAAATACGGTAACTGAAACTCTTAAATATGATTTTGATCTTTCTGTTAAAGGGATTTGGTGTATCTCGCTGATTGTTATAAAATGAGTTGACAATCAGTAAGTGAAACGGAGTAGCTGCAAATAGATTGGTCGTCCTGGTCACATGGGGAAGACTAGAAGACACATGTGCGTTCTCGATTCGTGCACGGGTATCTGATGTCGATTTCCGAAGACGAGGGAAATGAAAGACAGCGAGAAAAAGGTCGACGGGAAGGTCACATGACATCAGTGAGGTATCCGAAGAGGTCAAGGAATCACGTTGAGCTCCATTTTATGAAACCTTTGAATACGGCTATTGAACCTCCCCGAGGCTAAAAACAAATCATTAGCATTCCGCGTAAGACTCCGGCAATCCCGTTTGGGAGGAAATGAGAACTTTGCTCTTTCATATTTGACATTTTCCAAGCGGCCATGGAAGCTCGGAGTGATGAAGTGATTGGGATTGCCAACGTTTTTTGTCTTAATCCAGGTGGGAAGACCAGGGAGGCGGTCTGTCCAGTATCATTCCGTGTTTGTCCTCGCTACTTTCATCTCCCCAGTTCTTTTCTCATTTCCTCATGCATTCCTATCCGTGTCCTCCGTCCAAGGCCGGGGGGCTCACATGGTCCGTCTTCCTCAAGGTTTTTTCCCAAAACGAGGTCACGGAGGACCGTCTCCTGCTAATTTTTCGGGGTTCACCCGGCAAAAAAAAATGGCGGCAAGTGTGGGAACGGTCCATTGAGAGACGCTGGCGACGCCAGACGTGCAAAGCGAATGTTTGCGGTGAGTGTGGAAGAATTCCACCAAAAAACAACTAGCGGCATGCGACCATGAATGATGACCATGTTAATCACAAACATATTTCCACATGTGAGCCCAAGACACAACAGTACGTCCGGAGGAGGAGGAAAAGCAAAGCGAAGCCTGGAAGACAGCAGGCATGACGTGATGTCATCGCATTTGGCGTTGAGGTACAGACGTTCCCCTACCTATGAACTTTCAAGTTACGAACAAATGGTACATACGAATATGTCTGCAAATTGTGTTTATGTCGGAAAATGTTCGTAAGTTCGAGTGCAAGGAAGAGGGAAGTCATTTTATTTGGAACCAAAGTGGCAATAATAAAGAAGCTTGATGCGCATGAGAAAGTGGTGAGCACTGCACGGGAATACAACTTGAATGGTTCCACCGTCAGTACCATTTCTAAACAGAAAGATGGAGCAGCAGGATGCAAATATTGAACGTTGCACAAAGGTTGTAAATCAATTCAATGATGCCATACAGTGCTACCGCATCATTTATGATGAAAAAAACAGAAGAAAACTGTGCAATGGTCATTAGATAGCTTCAGTTTTCTAGTAAATCTCTCTCTAATGTATGTATACAGTACTGTATGTACTCTCTCCATTTTATTCAATGTTTTTTTTCCCAATACAAACCAATGCTGGTTACTTATATACTATGAAGACCCGAATAATAGTAGTAGGCACTGGAATAATAGTAGGGAGTGGAAAATTCCAAATGAATTAATAATAGTAGGCACCGGAATAATAGTACTACGACTACTAATATTCATTATTTTTGGAATTTTCCACTGCCTACTATTATTCCAGTGCCTACTATTATTCGGGTCTTCATAGTAGGCCTTAAACATACAAATGCATTTATATAAACCTTCAATATACTTATATAGACTTTAAACATCAATTATAATACAAAATATAGCACTGAATCCTCTTCAATTCGAACAATTTCAACGTATGAACACTTCCAACTTATGAACAAGCACTCAGAACCTAACTTGTTCATAAGTAGGGGAGCATCTGTACCTTAACTCCGTAAAAAAAACCCGTAAATATATCCGATCCAACATAGACCTGTTTTTAACGCTAACATTTGTCTTCTGGCGCCAATGGGATGGCGTCACAAAACAAATCAAACACCTGACCGGAACGCCACTTCCCTCGCCATTGATGTCATCGCCATTTTCCGACCTCCAAACCCCGCCCTCCAAAGTTCTATCACCGGCGTCAATCCGTCACCCGGGTACAGCACTTACTAGTTAAAAAAGTGATGTCATATTTGGATTTAAGAAGCAAAACAAATAGCTTTTAATCTTCTGATGCATCCTTCCCCAACCCTTTTAGGCACCGCCTTCAGATTTACGGCGCCAATAAAACAATATTGATTAGCCGAGCATTAGCGACTCACTAAATCCTTCTCTCCTTACCTTTGACCCATGCCGGAGCCGTTAAGTAACACCTTATTATCACGAGTTGGGTACGTCACCCCCCTCTACCACCCCCTCGCTTTCATCATGGAGTTTTTCGCCCGCAGAGCTGCTGAGTTCCAAGTCAGCGGGACGCCAGCGTCAACGCGAATAGACTAACAAATCACCTTAAAAGCGGTGTTAAGCTACACATCACAGAAAGAACGAAAAAAAAATGGCTTCCCGCAACCATCTTGTTCTCTACCGCCATTGTACAGTACAATGTGGCGTCTGTACGGGGGTGCAGGTACAGTAACGGCGCCTCCATATGGCTCCCATTCCTCGCAAGAAGAAAGGCTATACTGTTGGCGGCCTGTAAAAAATTAACTGGGTCCACGCTTGAAACTATAACAAAAGTACCGCCATCGTTTGACACGGTCTGAAGGAGTCGTTTCACCTGGACGCCGGCATACGATTGGACCAAAAAGCCAGCTATAATTGCACATGGTTATTATATTAAGAAGGAGGGGGATTGGAACCATTAAAACAGGGGGTCGGGAACCCTTTTTTGACGAAGAGAGTCATAAACAATTCATATTTTCCAATGTTATTCCTTGTGAGCCATACTATGAATTCAAAAGTCAAAATATTACATGTAAACGAGTGCCTTTTCATTTTTTTTAGTAATTTTACCACTTTCAAAGTGGAAAATGAATATTTTTTAAAATATTCTTATGCATTCTAGAAGAGTTTACTGCAAAACATGAATATTAAAGCAGTTTTAGATGTAATATCTCAGTTCTAGTTTCCATATTTTAGCTCACAGGTTAGCAAAGAGCCAGATGCACTTATCAAAAAAGCCACATCTGGCTCCCGAGCCATTGGTTCCCTACCCCTGCATTAAAAATACCAGTCCTCCCCCTTCATTTTTTCCGATTATTATTACTCGCACTAATACACTAAAACCACCATCATTACCATGTGAAAATACATCGCTTATTAATTACCGTATTTTCTTGCATATAAGCCGCCTCGGCGTATAAGCCGTATCCTTAAAATGGTCTTAGAATTGTTGAATTTTATGATTTGTGTCCGTCAAGTCTAATTTGTGCGCATATAAGCCGTTTTCTCGAATAAGTCAACATTTTTGAGTGATAAATATGGCATAAACACGAGAAAATACAGTATTTTAAACCTAAACTGGTCATAATAACCTATTTTTTTACAAATATAATAAATATTTAGCATTTCAGCATGGCTAAAATTGCCATTAGTGACCTATTTTTACCCATTATTTAAAAAAAACTACAAAATACATTGGATTTGACCATAATAAAGTATTATCTTCCTAAAATTCTAATCATAATAACAATAACAATTAAAAAAATGCATATTTCTGCCATCTACTGGCAGTTATGTGCCAACCCAATTGCTAATTAGCACCAGAACCCTCCCCACTTTTCAAAAACCTAATTAACAACTACCCTTATTACCCTGATTACATTATATTACACCAAAAAAAGCACAAGATACAAAAAAATACATAAAACTGCCTTTTTCCCCTTAAATCCTTTGGGAGGATTCTGATTGGCTGTTGGCCTTCAGCCAAGGACTAGTGACTGGCACATCAAAGTTACTCCAAGGTGACCACATACATACATATAATATATATTTTACTATTAAAAACCATTTCAATTAAATTTGCGGTTGAGTGTGTTGGGGTCTTGAAACTTACATGTTAGGGGTGGGCTTGGGGGGTCCGTCCTACAATGGTCCTTGTAGTCTTACAGCTGCTATACCCTACACACAGAAAGAGTAAAGTTAGGTTTTTAAGGGAAAAAAATGCAGACGAGCAAATAAAAAAAAAATAAAGTGCGGCGAACAGGAAATGGCATCATGGCGTTGGCGGACTTCCCAACCTTTTTGAGGCGCCATCATGGCTCCAAACATTTCGGCTGTTTTGGAAATTACTTCCCTATTCGTTGTATAGTGTGCTATTTAGTGAGTAGGACATGGTAGATGTACATAATGTGGGTGTGTATACCTTTAAATTTAATAAAGTGCACAAAATGTATTGCATTTTATTCCTGGTAATTGTTTTAATAGGGAATACATGTAAAATATTTGGGGAAATAGTGCTTAAGAATCAGAATTGACAGTGGAAAACAGTCATTAAATATGTTATTATAATTAAAGTTACACCAGCTTATGCAACAATTATGATTTACATTTTTATATAAGTGACAAGAAGTAATGCACATTCAATGCAACAATGTTTTTTTTAAATTCACTATTTCAACAAACATTCATGACAAAGCTATCACAGGTGCAACTCATTTTATGATTAACAACATCATCATTCATTTATATCTCGTGATAGATTAGAAAATCATTGTTTTTATGCATTAATAATGGAATTAGTATCAAAAGTATTTGTTTTGATTACTTACCATGTGATGTGCAGGCATTATTACCACCTGTTGAATTTTCTTCTTCTGGACATGAGATGGACAGAAGCAATTAGGGTTAGCGGAGCACGCGCCCTCTAGCGATTTTTTTCTGCATTGCCACTGTGGCGTCATGGAAAACGTTCTCTTCCTAGGAAAATCTCCAGCACCCTCCTATGCATTCCGTGACAAACAACGATGAGTGTCTTTAACTACTCTCATTTATAGAGCAATCATCACAGCAAGACACCATTTTACAACGAGATTGTGCAAGTGTGAACACATCATGACCCGCATGTGGACATTAAGATATCCAATAAAGTTTTTTTTCTGCATTTTAATGCATTTTATTGCTTCAAGATAATTACTGATGTATATCCGGAATGCTAATAAATCTGGACTCTAATAAAAAAACAACAAAACAATGGAAAAGCAACATTTTCTATACTGTGGTGGTCGTAGTAGTGGTAGTAGCAGTAGTAGTAGGTGTATAGTAGTGGTACTAGGTGTGTAGTAGTAGTAGTAGTAGGTGTGTAGTAGTAGTAGGTGTGTAGTAGTAGTAGTAGTAGTAGTAGTAGTAGTAGTAGTAATAGTAGTAGTAGTAGTAATAGTAGTAGGAGTAGTAGTAGTAGTAGTAATAGTAGTAGGAGTAGTAGTAATAGTAGTAGGAGTAGTAGTAGTAATAGTAGTAGGAGTAGTAGTAGTAGTAGTAATAGTAGTAGTAGTCGTAGTAGTAGTAGTAATAGTAGTAGTAGTAGTAATAGTAGTAGGAGTAGTAGTAGTAGTAGTAATAGTAGTAGGAGTAGTAGTAATAGTAGTAGGAGTAGTAGTAGTAATAGTAGTAGGAGTAGTAGTAGTAGTAGTAATAGTAGTAGTAGGAGTAGTAGTAGTAGGTGTGTAGCAGTAGTAGTAGTGGTAGTAGTAGCAGTGGTAGTAGCAGCAGTAGTAGTAGCAGCAGCAGTACTAGTGGTAGTAGTAGCAGTGGTAGTAGTAGTAGTAGTAGTAGTAGCAGCAGTAGTAGTGGTAGTATTAGTAGTAGTAGTAGTAGTGATAGTAGTAGTTGTAGTGGTAGTTGTAGTGGTAGTATTAGTAGTAGTAGTAGTGATAGTAGTAGTTGTAGTGGTAGTTGTAGTGGTAGTATTAGTAGTAGTAGTAGTAATAGTAGTAGTTGTAGTGGTAGTTGTAGTGGTAGTGTCAGTGGAAGTGGTGTTGGGAGTAGTAGTACTAGTAGTACTAGTATCCTTTATACATGAACACAATGCAGAACAAATGAAAAACTGAAATACACACTGAAAAACCATCAAAAGAGTCAAAAAGAAGCGCTTCCCGAGAGAGACGCCGTGAGGTTCCAGCTGAAATAGCGCCGTTGAGCGCGCCGGCATTTAATTGGCTGGAAAAATCGTGAAAAGCAGGATGCTTTTAGTCGCTTTGTCCGACTGATTTCCTGTCCCATGCAGGAAGTAAACCCATGTCTGACATGGTGTTCGTTCCGTAGCCGCTTTTGTTTTAAGAGTCCCTTCAGAATAAAGCCGTCCCAGACTCTCACGCCTTTTTCGTCATCGGGCCGAAGGTCAGGAAAGAGTCGCTCTGATCTTTATTTAGTACTTCTTCTTGAAGTCTGGTCGGGGATAACCCAGAGGAAGAGGCGAGGCCAACTGGACCGTATAAGCCGCACCCTTAAAATGGTTGAATTTTATGATTTTTTTCGTATGAGACGCAATTTTCATGGTTTTAATAGGGAGTACAAATGTTTGACTTTGAAGGGAAATAAGAAAAAACATTGCACATAGTATTTCTGAGATACTGTATGAATCAAAAGTACTTTATTAGGGTCAAATACGGCTTACATGCGAGAAAATATGGTAATTATAGTAAATATGGTTGCCTTTCAACTGCTTAAATTTGGATTTTAAAGGCAAAAAGTATTATTTTTGTCAATTACAATTAGGATATTGTAACCCATAGTTTGTTGTAGTAGTAGCAGTAGTACTAGTAGTTGTTGTAGTAGTAGATGTACTTGTTGTTGTTGTTGTAGTAGTAGTAGTAGTAGCAATAGTAGTAGTAGTTGTTGTTGTTGTAGGAGTATTAGTATTACTAGCAGTAGTAGTAGTAGTTGTTGTTGTAGTAATAGCAGTAGTAGGAGTTGTTGTAGTAGTAGTAGTAGTAGTAGTAGCAGTAGTAGGAGTTGTTGTTGTAGTAGTAGCATTAGTAGTAGTTGTTGTTGTTGTAGTAGTAGTAGCAGTAGTAGTAGTAGTTGTTATTTTTGTTGTTGCAGTAGTAGCAGTAGTAGTAGTAGTTGTTATTTTTGTTGTTGTAGTAGTAGCAGTAGTAGTAGTAGTTGTTATTTTTGTTGTTGTAGTAGTAGCAGTAGTAGTAGTTGTTGTTATTTTTGTTGTTGTAGTAGTAGCAGTCGTAGTTGTTATTTTTGTTGTTGTAGTAGTAGCAGTAGTAGTAGTAGTTATTTTTGTTGTTGTAGTAGTAGCAGTAGTAGTAGTAGTTGTTATTTTTGTTGTTGTAGTAGTAGCAGTAGTAGTAGTAGTTGTTATTTTTGTTGTTGTAGTAGTAGCAGTAGTAGTAGTAGTTGTTATTTTTGTTGTTGTAGTAGTAGCAGTAGTAGTAGTAGTTGTTATTTTTGTTGTTGTAGTAGTAGCAGTAGTAGTAGTAGTTGTTATTTTTGTTGTTGTAGTAGTAGCAGTAGTAGTAGTAGTTGTTATTTTTGTTGTTGTAGTAGTAGCAGTAGTAGTAGTCTAATTTGTGCCCATATAAGCCGTACCTTCAATTTATTTATGTTAAAAATACAATTATACGCGAGAACTGCAAAAATCTCAGTTCTCCAGTAGAAAACAGGTCTTTGCATCCATTTTTCAACTTGACAAGCATTTTTTTTAGTATAATGACGACACCCCGTGAAATCAAAATATAAGAATAAAAACAAATAATACAGGAGTTCATAGGTGAGACGAAAGAACGAGGCGGACTTCCGCCACGGGCCACCCACGCAGCGCGGTCAGCGGTTCACCCGCAGTTCACGATGGCCGTAACAACGCCCCGAGGACGAAGACGAAACCCGAAACGAGACCAAGCGAGCGGCCGAGGATGAGGCCGGATGCGTAGCGCCAGGCATGAAGGGGAAAAAAAGGCCGAGAGGGGAAGCCTCATTTCAAGCGCGGCGCGCTCCGGACACAAATCACTCCGGGTTCGTCGGCGGGTCACGTTGGAAACGGGAGCCCCGTGCTGTCCACTCCACGTTTATTGATAACGCGGTTAAGATAAGGTCACCCAAAATTTGGCTTCTGTGCAGTAAAGCGCACGTGGCGCTTTCCTTCAAGTGTGTGTTTAGTTCGTAAAAGCCGTGTGATTGGATGTCTATCATCTTCAAATCTAAATGGTAGCAGCAGCAGTAGTAGTAGTAGCAACAGCAGTAGTAGTAGTAGTAGTAGCAACAGCAGCAGTAGTAGTAGTGGTAGTGATAGTACTATATGTAGTGGTAGTGTGTAGTAGTAGTGGTAGTGATAGTACTATAAGTATTGGTAGTAGTAGTAGTAGCAACAGCAGCAGTAATAGTAGTAGTAGCAACAGCAGCAGTAGTAGTAGTGATAGTATTATATGTAGTGGTAGTGTGTAGTAGTAGTGGTAGTGTGTAGTAGTAGTGGTAGTGATAGTACTATAAGTAGTGGTAGTGAGTAGTAGTAGTGGTAGTGATAGTACTATAAGTAGTGGTAGTGATAGTACTATAAGTAGTGGTAGTGATAGTACTATAAGTAGTGGTAGTGAGTAGTAGTAGTGGTAGTGATAGTACTATAAGTAGTGGTAGTGATAGTACTATAAGTAGTGGTAGTGAGTAGTAGTAGTGGTAGTGATAGTACTATAAGTAGTGGTAGTGTGTAGTAGTAGTGGTAGTGATAGTAATAATAGTGTAGTATTAGTAGCAGCAGTAGTAGTAGTAGTAGTAGTAGTAGCAGCAGTAGTAGTAGTAGTAGCAGCAGTAGTAATAGTAGTGTAGTGACAGTAGTAATAGTAGTAGTAGCAGTAGTAATAGTAGGAGTAGTGTAGTGACAGTAGTAATAGTAGTAGTAGTGGTAGTGTAGTGACAGTAGTAGTAGAAGTTGTAGTAGCAGTAGTAGTATTAATAGTAGTCATAGTAGTAGTAGCAGCAGCAGTAGTAATAGTAGTAGTAGTAGTAGTAGTGGTAGCAGCAGTAGTAATAGTATTACTAGTAGTAGTAGTAGCAGCAGCAGTAGTAATAGTATTAGTAGTAGTAGTAGCAGCAGCAGTAGTAATAGTATTAGTAGTAGTAGTAGTAGCAGCAGCAGTAGTAATATTTTGTTGTCCGTTGTGTTACTATTACTTGGAGTTAAAAAGAAATAAAACACACCACAAAAAATGCATTTTTTCCATTCCATTGTGCAATTTTTAATACTACTAAGGTGCCACTTATAGTGTGAAAATGACAGTACCTCAAGTAGCTTGAAGGCACGTTAGATACATTTCAAATGAAAACCATTCTTAAAGGGAAACAAAAATGGAAGAAAGGCAGAGGCCAGAATCCGAAACCGGTTCCGAGCCTGGCGAGTCGGCACGGTACCAAAAGTCTTTCCAGCATTTACGCGCTCAATGAGACTTTTGTTTACAAGGCTCGCTCACTACCGCCGGGGGCGATTAAGTCAACTTTTCCACTGGGGTCGAGTTCGCAGACTGCCTTTCCATCTTTTCTGCTATTCAAGAAAATGGCGGCGGGCAGGAGTGTTCAGAAAAAAGCATTAACGAGGAAGCACGGGACTTGAAGATGAGTGTGGTCGGCCATCTTTGTGGTGGAAGAAGTCTTATTCGGGTACTCGGGCTGGTCCAAATGGGCCCACCATCTTCATGGCGGCATAGTTCTGCAAAGACAATTGGATTTCTGTTAGCTTATGTTGGCTAGCACTTTCATTGGGTTGCTAATTGATGTCATGCTCAATTGGGTTTTAGTCCAAAATAACCATTTTTTATTTTGTTATTTAGCTTCCAAAAGACACGTCAAATTCAGATACTGGCTTAGATATTTTTCGGTAAAGTCAGATTTTTTTTCTTTGTAGCCGTTCATATTAGGAAAAGGTTTAAGATAGGTTTCAAAGTGGTGGAGTGGGGGCCAAATCTGGGCCCCAGCATCATTTTGTGCGGTCCGGGAAAGTTAATCACGTGCCGACTTTCTGTTTTAGGATTTTTTCTGTGTTTTTAGTTCAAAAATCATTTTGGAAAGGCCAAAAATATATTTTAAAAAAGCAAAAATAAACTTTGTTTTAGATCTATAAAAATATGAATTTTCAGGGCTTTTAATCCAGTTCTTTTAATCCATTTATAAAAAAAAAAATATCTAAATATTATGTCTAAAATGTATATTAAATTTCCTGATTTTCCCCCTTTTTTAAATTAATAATTGTCATTTTTAAATCAATTTTTCTATGTTTTTAGTTCCAAAATCTTTTTGTAAAATCTAAAAATATATTTTAAAAAAGCTCAAATAAAAATTATTTTAGTTCTATAAAAAAAACTTAATTTTAAGGGCTTTTAATCCAGTTCTTTTAATCCATTTATTTAAAAAAAATCTAAATATTATATCAAAAATGGTCCAGGAACCAACCCGAGTCTAACACCCTTGCTTTAAACTAAAATACACATTCGTTTCCATCCTAAGAATAACAAAAAACATTTATATTGGACAAAACTCACCGGGAAGGAGTACAAGAAGACCCCAAGGAAGAGAAGTACGAAGAAGAGGACAAAGAAGAGTAGAATGAAGCACTTGAATCGTCTCCACAGGATGAAGCGCAAGGTCTTGTAAGGGGACGAAAACCACAAGAAGGAGGTCTCGGGACGCCTGTGGACAGCATATAGTTTTACTTCAATATTTTTGAATTGTGTACTTCATAGTTTTTCACTTACCGAGGTTCCTCCAGGTGAGGATTCATGTTGGGTTCATCTCGTCCAAGTCCTGCCGGTCTTTCTTCATCTTCTTGTTCCGTCACCACCTCCAGAGACATCTCTACCTTCCCCTGTAGGACCACCATACAGTTTTTTAGAAGTTTTCCCACGTTTAAGGTCAGTTTTACATGGTGGTCTTCTTACCGCTAGTAGTTTTTGTCCGTCCTGGTCTCGGACGCAGGGCCACCAACCCTTGACGGTCTTCTGCTCGAATAGGGACACCCGCATTTCGGCCGGTTGGTCCAGCAAACGAAGGTCGCACTTTTCGGGTGACTTGCCCGGGCGAATCATGCGGTTCAGGTCCATCACCAGGTGACCTGGCAAGGCATGTTTAGTTTAGAAGTTGTTATTGTAGTAGTAGTAGTTGCAGCAGCAGCAGTAGTAATAGTAGTAGTAGTAGCAGTAATATTAGTAGTAGAAGTTGTTGTTGTAGTAGTAGTTGGAATAGTATATGTACAAGAAGTAGTAGAAGTAGTAGTGGTAGTGATAGTAGTAATAGTAGTAATATTAGTAGTACTAGTAGTAGTAGGAGTAGTAGGAGTAGTTGTAGTCATAGTAGTAGTCATAGTAGTAGTTGCTGTTGTTGTATTAGTAGTACCACTACTAGTAGTAGTTGCTGTTGTTGTAGTAGTAGTGGTTGCTTTTGTTGTAATAGTAGTACAACTACTAGTAGTAGTTTCTGTTGTTGTAGTAGTAGCACCAGTAGTAGTAGTTGCTGTTGTTGTATTAGTAGTACCAGTAGTAGTAGTAGTTGCTGTTGTTGTAGTAGTAGCACCAGTAGTAGTAGTAGTAGTAGTTGCTGTTGTTGTATTAGTAGTACCAGTAGTAGTTGCTGTTGTTGTAGTCGTAGTAGTAGCAGTATTAGTATTATTATTGGTAATAGTTGTTGCAGTATTAGTATTATTATTGGTAATAGTTGTTGCAGTATTAGTTTTTTATTGGTAATAGTAGTAATAGTTGTAGCAGTATTAGTTTTTTATTGGTAATAGTAGTAATAGTTGTAGCAGTATTCGTTTTTTATTGGTAATAGTAGTAATAGTAGTAAACTAAACAACTTGTTATATTGCGTTTGTTAGGCTTCAGCTATCTAAAAAATATATATTTTTGTAACATTAGCAGGTGCTTATTTTGTTGTCCGTTATTTTACTGATACTTGCTTTACTACTAAATTTTTTTTGTCCGCCCCTTCGCCAGCCACAGGAATTTGCGTGATGACCGGCGAGCGGCGAGACGTTTAATGCGTCCCGACTTGGAAACGCGTCTCCCTCCCAAAAAGGTCAAAGCTGTTTCTGATGATTTTATGGATTACGAAGGAAAATGAGATCAGCGTCAAGCCCCCTTTTTTCCGTATTTGGCGAACCTTTGAGGGATCCCGAGGTGAACGTTAGCGCGTTTTGATCAGAGTTGACGTTAAATATGGAGGCATTGCGGCGTGATGAACGAGCGGAGGGAGACGCCGTGTCCTCTGGAAGTGTTTTTCCAGGATTCGCCGAGTTCTCCACATTCGGAAAATGTCTGACCCTCGCAAACCGAGTAGAGGAAGGCGGCGGTCTCGTCTCGTTGACGAGTTGGAGACGGGACGGAATGGAAGAAATGCTTTGAGGACCGGTCCAATAAAACGGAGCGACATGGTGACAGATCGCAATCTGGATTCCTCATTTTCTTCCCTGACTTCAAACAAGAATAAACCGGTTCCCAGAAGACCAAAAACCGAGGCTATCGTGTGTTAGCTAACTAGCTAGCTCGCCAAAACTTTCAAACCTCAAAAAACTAACGTTTCGGTGGTTAATACCAAGGTAGTCGTCGAAGGAGAACTTGTCGTTGTCCCACACCTGAATGGTCAATCTGGGCGGTAGTTTAGTTTCACTTCTCCCTAGATTCCAGAAATGATCCTGTGGGCGGAGTTTAAAAAAACTGTTATGAAAATTCACTGTAAAATGTCATTCTTTTGTTTACCTTTTTGTCCACTACACAAAGTTGCTCAGCTGGAAAGTAGAGAAACGGGAAAACCAATCTATAGTTGAAATTAGCTTCGCCGTCCAATGAGCGGTAGTGGACATCTGTCTTCTGCTTGTTGTGTTCGTGACCGTCCAACCAGCTGAGGAAAAGACATTGGAAGTTACCGTATTTTCACGACTATAAGGCGCACTTAAAAGTCTTAAATTTTCTCCTAAATAGACAGTGAGTCTTATAATCCAGTGCGCCTTATATATGGAAAAAATGTCATTCATTGAGGGTGCGCCTTATAGTCGTGAAAATACGGTACATGTTTCCACCAATTCTAATGGTGTAATAATAGCATGAGATACACATTACGTGTCATTGGGGTATTGGCATATTTTCTTGCATATATACCGTATTTGTACCCCAAAAAATGATGACTGAATCAAGGGTACGTCTTATAGGCGCATAAATTAGACTTGATATCCAGAAAACTGCAAGGTGACAAAGATAAAACGCCATATTGCAAGAAAATTCAGCCGATATGGTCATTTATTTCAAAATAGAGAAAAGCTAAATGGATAAAACACCGCTATCTTAACTATTACTGGTTGTTAAATGTATTCTGATTGGCCAGACTTGAGTAGCCTTGATACATTTGTAGTGTTTACCATGTTAGTACACCCTAATAGTTGCTAAGGCTGATAAAAAAGTATTGTAAAAATATAAGCGTAATGTGTATCTCATGCTGTTATTGCACCCTGAAAATTGGTGTAAACTACACCACTATAGACACCCTTTTACTTAAGATTTTCCCTTCAAAGTAAAACATTTGTACTCCCTATTAAAACCATTAATATGGAGGTGAACATTATGAATCAAGGGGTGGGGCTTATATGCGAGAAATTGCAAAATTCTAAGGGTTTTTAAGACAATTTTAAGGTTAGGGTTTAAACTTAAAAATACCCTTTTACGTAGATGTCACTCATCTTCTCGCCGCTGATGCTGATGTCATCCAGGATGACATCACTGGTGTTAAAAATGATGCAACGCAACAAGAACCTGCATGGTTAGAATCCCAAATAAGAGTTCTGTTCATTCCAGAGTTTTGGATTGTTTTGGTCCAGAATAATAACGAATAATCTATAAACACTGAATGTCTTACTTCTTGGCCTTGCGGGGTGTGATGTTAAACGGTGGTCCAGGTGGTCCTAGAGACTTGGGAAAAACGTCCACCCACATCATCAGGCGTCCCTGAGGGAAGAAAGACAGTGAGAAGCCAATGGAGGACACAAGGAAGACACAAAATGGGTTGTACCTGCTCAATATCGGGCTGTAGGGGGTTGTACAGGGGTCGGGTCTCCACGTGTTCCGGTACTCGACCCATTTGCCGCAAAATGTGGAGTGCAAGGCGTTCTTCAACCGGGCCCAGGTGGTGTTGACACTGATGCCTGTCAGCTAAGAATCAAAAGTCCGTTTAAAAATGAAAAATTGTCACGGTGGGATGTCCAGAATCTAACCTAGATCGGAGGCAAAATACTGGACCCCTCGGAAGAGGACTGTTTCTCGATGGTAGACCGGCTTGGCTAGGTTCTGCTGTTCACATACGCTGGATAGTAGTTGTCTCGGGGTGAGCTGGTCCCGCCATCGGTTCAGGCCAGAGCTTATCAACAGTGGATAAATATTTAACTCATTTTGGAACTCAAAATGGACACCTGGATCACCCTAATTCCCATTCCTATCAAATCCTGGCAAACACTTACACACAGTACGACTGTGGTAGACCGCAACCGGCTCCAAATTTGGACAGCAAGCGGTTCTCCAAGTCAATGACCGTCTCGCCGATCTTCTCGTCTTTGGTCAGGACGTCGTGGTCGTACAACGAAACCCGTAGATCTTTGTCCTGGGGGAGGGAACAGCTCAACTCGAACATCCTGGAGAAGAAAACAGAGCGTTCGAAGGGTAATAGTAGAAGTACTTGTAGTAGTAGTAGTGGTAGTGATAGTAGTAGTCGTAGCTGCAGCAGCAGTAGTAGCAGCAGCAGCAGCAGCAGCAATAGTAGTAATAGTAGTGGTACTAGTCGTAGTTGTTGTAGTAGTAGGAGGAGTATTCGTAGTAGTAGTAGCAGGAGTAGTTGTAGGAGGAGTATTCGTAGTAGTAGTAGCAGGAGTAGTTGTAGGAGGAGTATTTGTAGTAGTAGTAGGAGTAGTTTTAGTAGTACTAGGAGTAGTCATAGTAGTAGTAGGAGTAGTCGTAGTAGTAGTAGTTCTAGGAGTAGTCATAGTAGTAGGAGTAGTCGTGGTAGTAGTTGCTGTTGTTGTAGTAGTAGTAGCAGTAGTAGTGGCTGTTGTTGTAGTAGTAGTACCAGGAGTAGTAGTAGTTGCTGTTGTTGTAGTAGTAGTACCAGTAGTGGTAGTAGTTGCTGTTGTTGTAGTAGTAGTACCAGGAGTAGTAGTAGTTGCTGTTGTTGTAGTAGTAGTACCAGGAGTAGTAGTAGTTGCTGTTGTTGTAGTAGTAGTACCAGTAGTGGTAGTAGTTGCTGTTGTTGTAGTAGTAGCACCAGTAGTAGTAGTAGTAGTAGTAGTTGCTGTTGTTGTAGTTGTAGTAGTAGTAGTAGTAGTAGTTGCTGTTGTCGGACTTACTTTCCAAAGACGGGTTCCAGAGTGCAGGGGGTGTAGTTTTCTTGATCGTTGATGGTTCTCTTCCCGAGGGTGATTTTTACATAGGGATCGCACTACGACACCCCAAGAAGGACAGTAAATACCAGGTAGGTTTAGCTTTTTAGGCGGTTTGAAAAAGCAAACCTTGCCATTGGCGTCTTTGGGCTGAAGTCCCTGAGCCTGGACCACATAGACTCGGACTAGACACTCCTCCACCCCGTTGGGAGGGAGTTTTCTGAACTTTCGTGGTGGCGCAGGGTCCGAGCGGTCTTCCGGTAGGGCGTAAATCTTAAACATTCCCTAATCGGCAAAACCCAAAATGGTTTTACCGCTCTACCATGGTGTGGCTGTTTGGACACTCGAGATTCACCTTGAATTCGCCTACAACCGAATCATCTTCACCTTCCGTTTTCGTCTTTCCTCGGCGTAGCTTGAAGGTTTGGCAGAAATCCCCGAGACCCCTGAAGACCTCCACTTTCTCCAGTTCTCTGTCATAGACCTGCAGAAAAACGCCATGATTCAATACAGTGGATACGTGGACCAGAAAAATGGAGTACAACCTGTAGGGTGTCCGAACTCTGATCCAGGTAGATCCCGCACTTGTCAGTTTGTCCCGTAGAGGCGAATAATTTGCTCCACCAGTCCATTAGCTCCTCCTCCTGGCAGAGGGAGGCGCAATCAGAGGTCAGTTGTGGAAATGGGCACACCCGGGGGTGTCGGAGCAGACCCAAAGTAGAAGATTAAACACGTTTTAAGTTGCTTGTTAACACGTTTCTAGGAGTTTCTACTCAAACCACATGAAAAGTTTGCTCTTGGAGAAAACAAGAAGACTCTTTGTTCTGGAATTCGCGCTGGCGTGAAAGTCAAGCTTGTAAAGCACGAGCGTGGCGGCCATGAGTCATGTGAGGCCGCATTCGCCGTCTTCCATTCTCTACAAATGTTGACTGACGGCTTTTTGTGGTTTGGATACGAGCCCTTTTGGATTTTTATGTTGCGCAGGTTTTCCTTTTTTTTCGGGGACTCATTTTCCCAAAGCGTCGTCAAGTTGACTAAAAGTCGGTCTTTTTCGGTGGATTCGGTAGTGGGTGCCAAGCTCCGCCCCTTTTTGAGGAAGGTTGAAAATCTCATGCACCAGTTTTTGCTTTGTGTGGGCGCTACAATTGTGTTCGGCTGTTGTTGTAGTAGTAGTACCAGTAGTAGTAGTAGTTGCAGTTGTTGTAGTAATAGTACCAGTAGTAGTAGTAGTAATTGCTGTTGTTATAGTAGTAGTACCAGTAATAGTAGTAGTTGCTGTTGTTGTAGTAGTACCAGTAGTCGTAGTAGTTGCAGTTGTTGTAGTAATAGTACCAGTAGTAGTAGTAATTGCTGTTGTTATAGTAGTAGTACCAGTAATAGTAGTAGTTGCTGTTGTTGTAGTAGTAGTACCAGTAGTAGTAGTGGCTGTTGTTGTAGTAGTAGTAGTAGTAGTAGTTTTTGTTGTTGTTGTAGTAGTAGTACCAGTAGTATTAGTAGTGGCTGTTGTTGTAGTAGTAGTTTTTGTTGTTGTTGTAGTAGTAGTACCAGTAGTAGTAGTAGTGGCTGTTGTTGTAGTAGTAGTTTTTGTTGTTGTTGTAGTAGTAGTACCAGTTTTAGTATTATTATTGGTAATAGTAGTTGCTGTTGTTGTTGTAGTAGTAGTACCAGTATTAGTATTATTATTGGTAATAGTAGTTGCTGTTGTTGTTGTAGTTGTAGTACCAGTAGTAGTAGTTACTGTTGTTGTTGTAGTAGTAAGTATAAGTATTATTATTGGTAATATTAGTAATAGTAGTAAACTAAACCCTAAAAATCAGGGAATTCTTACTGACTCAATTTTTGGAGTCAACGTGAGTCAACGAAAGCGATATTGACGCTATCAACGCGAGTGAGCGAAATGACGTCGTCGACAGACGATCCTCTGAAAGCCTTCCAAGTTCCGAAAGTGAACCCGAGACGACCGGTAATCTGGTCGTCATCATCATCATCATCATCATCATGGCAAGCCCATGAAAGAAGCGTCCCATTTTTTAAAAGTTTTTTCTGCCGCCACGACTTATTAGTCCTGGCTCTTCGGGTTGCCTTTTTTTTTTTTAAACGCGGGTGCTTCTGCTATATTGACTTTGTCCCACCGTAATGCGCCCGTGGCTCGGTGTCTGCGGTGTAGACGCCATGTTGACTTTGGCCGCAACCCGGCAGAAAAGCAAGCCTTTAATTTGGCTGGCTTCAATATCGCACTCTTAATAAAACAAATATCTCTGTTTAGAGAGAAAGAAATCACCCTCAATTACGGACTGGACCGTCTGGGGGAGGGGCTTAAACCAGTGCAACGTAAGCGCTAACGGGGTTCGTCTGCTACGGGTCATGTTAAGACTACTAATTGACCTGGCTTGGGTAAATAAAATGGAAGAATGTTACGAGGAGCATGGTTTTGCGTGGAGGGGGATCCGGTTTCGACAAGAACCGCATCGCGAAGGCCCCGTCTCGAGAACGCCGCTTTTTTTTAGGGCGAGACGCGACCGCAAGGGCGCGACGTGTCGTGTTTCGTCTCATCTCACCGCTGTCATCCATCAGTGTCGCCGTGGAAATAAACGCTAGGGGATAAAAAGACTTACAATGACCTGATGTCTAGTTAGCAAGTGGCTATGTAGATTAGCTTTTTTTTGGGAAGAGTTGAGAAATAAAGGAAGTATAAAAAGGGATAAAATGGTATTAATTGACTATTAGGATCTCAGATTTTTCGTATTTTTGCATTTTAATTTTTTCGTATTTTTGCATTTAAATTTTTCGTATTTTTCATTTTAAGTTTTCGTATTTACAGTCACTGGTGTTCTTTTGTTAATAATAAAAATGGGATTATAAAAAGGAATAAAATGCTATTAATTGACTATTTGGATCTCAGATTTTTGCTCATTTTAAGTTTTCGTATTTTTCCATTTAAATTTTACGTATTTTTATTTTTTCTAATTTAGTCACTGTTCTTCTTTTGTTGATATTAAAAATGGAATTATAAAAAGGAATAAAATGTGATTAATTGACTATTTGGATCTCAAACTATTGTTCATTTAAATTTTTCGTATTTTTGATTTTAATTTTTCTTATTTTTCATTTTAATTTTTTGTATTTACAGTCACTGCTCTTCTTTTGTAGATATTTAAAATTTAATTATAATGAAATGGAATAAAATGGTATTAATTGACTATTTGGATCGTCAAATTTTTAGTTTGCTGATATTAAATTGGTCGGAATCTATTTTTCGTATTTTTCCTTGTCATTTTTCGTATTTTTCGTCTTTTTCGTATTTTTCATTGACATTTGTTTTATCTACAGTCACTGGTCTTCTTGTGTTGGTAATAAAATCAAATGGCTTTGCATTAATATGAATGTGAACAAAGTTTGTTACCCACGTGGAGGCTGCAGTTAGAGCCGGAGAGGTTAATGATAGCGGAATTGCCTCCGTCTGCAAGCTACACACATATATAAACACACACATGCACACACAAGGTCAGTAGCATAGAAATGAGATAGCTAATAAACATCCTTTGCATTAAAATTGCCGTCAATGTACAATAATAATAAGTTATAAGCTAGCATAACTTAGCAAAAAGTGTTATTTTTCGTTAATATCGCAGAGCAACGAACAAAGCAGATTTCAGCCAATCAGAGACGAGTAAAAATGATTCCACCTGATGCGAGATGAGCGGCTCCTCGTCGTCAACGGTGATGAAGGCGTCGCCGCTGACCACACGGGGCATCGGACCTACACAGACGAGTGGATCAGTCCAGAACATTGCCCCTACCAATATGGCCGCCCCAAAAAGGTCTTTTGCCGAAGTATTCAAATGAGCTCTTCAAAGAAAGCCATGTTTTTCCATCTATAATTAGCCTCACCTTTCCCCACCTCCGACCGATCACTATGCGCCGCATCTCCATCCTCCTCCTCTGGGGGGCAGCGGTACCCCTCCAAGGACCGAATGGTACACTGGCCCACAACCGGCTTCCTGCCAAACTGACGATTATCAATAACCTTGACCACCAGGGGGGGCATGTAGAGCTCTTCCATTGGCAAATTCTGTCAAAAACGAAAAACCGAATGACATACGGAAGGAAAACTTAGCTATCACATTATTTTTTGGACACTAATTGACGTCTAGTCAAGGCCTTAAACTTCTTACCGAAAGAAAAACGTATAATAAAGTAAATTAAAGTGGAAAATAGATCGTAGACAACACCGGGAAAATGCTGGGTAATAAAACAAAGGCCTTACCACATCGAGAAAAAGGGTATTGACGTCAAAGTTGGCCTTCTTCTTTACATTGCGGATGACGCAGCTTTGGATCGTGATGCCCGCACACTCCACCTGCAGGCTGGGAGAAGTAACGCTGGCCAACTGGAAGCTTTTTAGGTTCCGAACACCCCACGCCAATACCTATACATGGGAATTGGTTTACCTATAGGTCTTAAAACCCAGTTTTTCCCAAGACCCCAAGATAAAGGATGCTTTTAGTAGAAAAGTGGCTTTTAAAAATAGAATTTAAAAAGACTTTCTTCGATAGCAGTTCTCTGCAGAACTGGTTTAATCCCACGAGGCACCACGTAGACATTAGGCTCCCTCTGAGGGGGAAGGCATGGAAGGTCCGATTCCTCTCCCTGCCAAGAGAACGCAAATTTATTAAACATTCACCAAGTCCCACAAGAAAAAAAACTGTATTTTTGAGGAAACTGTACCCATGGTTGTACGCTGTCGCAGTGGAATCCCGGGAACATCAACTAGCCAAACAAAAACAATGTGTTTCTATCCAATTTATCTTTAGAAACTTGGGGTACTGACCTCATCCAGGACCCCGCTCCTAAAGTCGGCCTAAACATAAAAAAAACACAATCACAATCTGTAAAAAGTAGAGTATAGGTAAAAGACGAGGACACACCTCCAATCCTGGAACGTGGTGAACGGCCGGCTGGAGAAAGAAGAACATTTTTTTAATGAAGATGTGACATGCTAAAGTGTTTAAGTTATTAACGATTGCATGTTGTGGATGTACAATTAGTTTTGGATTGGATATTTATCGGTATTCGATTATTGATGTCTTCTTGCACATAGCTTGAGGGACGTGTATGTACGTGTATATACGTGTATATAGGTGTATATAGGTGTATATAGGTGTATATACGTGTATATATGTGTATATTTGTGTATATATGTGTATACATGTGTATACATGTGTATATATGTGTATATATATGTATATATGTGTATATTTGTGTATATATGTGTATACATGTGTATACATGTGTATATATGTGTGTATTTGTGTGTATGTGTATATATGTGTGTATTTGTGTGTATATGTGTGTATATATGTGTATATGTGTAAAAATGTGCATATATGTGTGTATATATGTGTGTATGTGTTTATATGTGTATATATGTGTATATGTGTGTATATACATGTATATACATGTATATACGTGTATATATGTGTATATATATGTATATAGGTGTATATAGGTGTATATATGTGTATATATATATGTACATAGGTGAATATAGGTGTATATAGGGGTATATACGTGTACATTTGTGTATATACGTGTACATTTGTGTATACATGTGTATACATGTGTATACATGTGTATACATGTGTATACATGTGTATACATGTGTATACATGTGTATACATGTGTATACATGTGTATACATGTGTATACATGTGTATACATGTGTATACATGTGTATACATGTGTATACATGTGTATACATGTGTATACATGTGTATACATGTGTATACATGTGTATACATGTGTATACATGTGTATACATGTGTATACATGTGTATACATGTGTATACATGTGTATACATGTGTATACATGTGTATACATGTGTATACATGTGTATACATGTGTATACATGTGTATACATGTGTATACATGTGTATACATGTGTATACATGTGTATACATGTGTATACATGTGTATACATGTGTATACATGTGTATACATGTGTATACATGTGTATACATGTGTATACATGTGTATACATGTGTATACATGTGTATACATGTGTATACATGTGTATACATGTGTATACATGTGTATACATGTGTATACATGTGTATACATGTGTATACATATGTATATATGTGGGTATATGTGTTTATGTGTATATATGTGTGTATATGTGTGCATGTTTGTGTATGCCCGAAACGACTACCAACCGTGTCCCGGCGTATGAGCTCAAACGCCGCCAACAATTCCCCAGCGTCCTTCTCGGCGAAGCGGATCGGGAACCAGGCCAGACGGGGCGAGTGGCCCAATGAGGGCGAGCATACGCAGCGACCCATGAACTCATCCGCTCCCTGCATGGTTGAACGGCCCAATTATGTTTAACTTCTTCTTTCAACTGCGTTCTGGCCACTCACGTAGGTATCCTGGTCATAAAGCTCCACCACCACATTCGGGGGGCCGGCGGCGGTGGCTTGAGGGTCTCCGAAAATCTCCACATCGTAGAAGATGAGGGTCTGGTCCCAGGTGGGGTTAAGGGTGTTTCGTATGGTTACCGTCTTCTGGGATTGATGGAGGAAAGACACGATGGCGTAGGGGTCTGAAATTTAGAAACAAAAAACCTTCTTATTCGACTTAAACGTAAACAAAAATCAGTAATACCTTGTTTATCGTGGTTTATCGGTTCTGTTCCAATCGGTGAATAGGGAATATCTTTTAATGGTGTCTTACTATCATCTGGACTTAACTCCTGAAGATAGACACTGCTCTCTAGTGGCCAGTGAAATAATCACCTAATTGTTGTTTTTATTTAACTCCCAAAGATAGGGAATGCCCTCTTGTGGCCAGTGAAATACCAGAAAAGCTGTCCTTGTCCATGGCCAGCAGGTCCCGAGCTTGATACAGGTAGCAACGCAGGTGGTATCGGGTCCCACCTAAGTATAGACAAGAACATCATCAGAAAATGAAGACCACCCGGCATTTAACTCAAACTCACGATCAAAAAAGCAGGAAATCGTGGGTCGGTTAACTCCGAAGGTAGTGGTGACGGATTTGTCTTCATGTTTGTCTTCTATACTGCTCTGTTGACCCGAGATGGGACATGGGGTTAAAGGATTGCTGGCTTAATCCAGGCGCTATTGCGTCTCACCAAAGAACACTCCAGAGCAAAGATGGCTGCCGGGCCTGTCTTCTCCAGGGGCTCCATACGACACCTCCACCTACGTCTCCGGAAGCTGTCCGTCTTCTTTGGCTTCAGGTGGAACCTCCAGCCAAATAGGGAGGAGTACTCCCAGCCTTCCCATGCCGACTCGTCAGGGCGCTGCTGCAAAGCCAAGCAGTACATTTAGTAGGATTTGCACCAGCCCTGTAGTTTTAAAATAAAAAAACACCAGTCACCTTTCTCAGGGCTTCCATCTTCTGCCGGTCCCGCCTCCTCATACGCAACCATCGTCTACGCCGGTTGGTGTGGTACATCTTTTCCGCCGGTACCCATGACTTGGGCCGGCGGTCTGGCGGTACGGTAATGCCGTACTCCCACCCTGTAAAGACGAGTCATGTGATAACTGGACTTGATATTTTGACTTCCATGACAAACCTTGATCGTCCACGCCCCTGTTGAGGTCTTCGCACCATTCTGGGTCCTCCCACACCCAGCCTGGAGGACACTCCACGTCGTCTTTTGGGACAGCCTTTTCCCCGTTCTGTAAAAAGAACAGTCTCAAGAACTGGTCTACAGATGGAGAACTGCCTTGCCAATAAGTACTACCACATCGGTATATCCCTCAGGCATGCCGATCCACTGTCCACCAGGTAACCTCATCTGGTTTTCAAAGACTTCCTCCGTGTAGGTCATGTGACCAGCGTCCGCATCAAACAGGAGTCTGTCATAAATTGTAATTATATTATTAATAACAATATTTCCGATGTATCACATTGGATTTGCTGCTTACGTCCTTTCTGGACTGATATACCAGTCCCCAGCCCAAGTCCAGCCAGGTGAGGGTTTAAAACTCTCTTTGGGGAGTTTCACACGTCCAGTCACGTCACTGAATTTGGGGCAAGTAAGACCTGTGGTACCCCAGTTTCCCACCAGGGCGAGTCGGGTCTGATTCTCATACTGCCCGGAAAGAAACAACGAAAGATGTTCGGAAAAAAATTAAAATTGTAATATGCTGGCGACCAATCTTACCGTCTCTGCAAACACGGACAGTTTTCCCTCCGCAAACGGATTGAAGTGTTTGTCATCAACAGCCAATCCGAACCACACTTTGACTCTGAGTTGACCGGGAAGTTTAGCTTCCCCGCCGCCCCCTTGTGGATACTGCATACACACAGTTTGTCACTGTTCAGCAACAGGTAAAATACAACATGGTATATTCTCACTTTAAGGAAGACGGTCTGCAGAAGTCCACAGTGTTTGCCACTGTGGCGTTCCGAGTAGAAGACGGTATGGGCCGGTATACGGTAGTACGCCACCCTTCGCTCGCCCTGTAGCATCCAGATCACAATATCCGGGAGACTGTTCTGAGGCTGTGAAAAAACAACATTAGCTTCTCTTATCCGACCTCCATCTTTCCCTGTGTTCTTCCCATACATACTTCCTCTGCCAAAGTCCTCAACCGGCTAGCCCAGTCCTCCGCCTGCTCCATGACGGACGAAAGCTCAGTCGCCGGTCCGTGCTTGAGGGCTAACGCCGCTACCGTGATCTGCCGTAGGTGTAGAGCACGGATATGTCGTAGCGAGCGGTCCAGAGGGGTCGCACATGGCCAGTGTTCAAGAGATGGCAGCTCCTGACTGGATACACAACCTTTCTTTGACGATAGTTTGAAGCCGGGCCCTTAACGAACGTAGGGAAAGGCAGCTTACCTGCAGTCTGAGATCACCTGATCCAACAACTCCACTACTCGCAGTTCCAGTTCATCCATGTCACTTCTTGCCTTCATTTCCAGACGAACTCGTTCCAGGTTGGACTCCTGGAAAACATGGACGCCATCACACAAGTTTTGCCGCAAAAACGCGAGTGCTAGAAACTCACCAGTCGGTCTAACATAGCTAAAAGCACATTGAGTGCCTCAATCCTTGGAGAAATATCTTCCCATGCCGAGGATAGAACAACAACCGGCTTGACGTTTCCCCATGGGAGGTAGTAGTAGTGACAACCTGAAATGACACTCGGAATGACGATTGGTCAGGTCTGAAGGACGGGGCGGACCCTATGTCACCTACCGTCAAACACAGCCCGGCTGAATTGCGTGGTAGAAGCCAGGGGAAGACAACTGTAGTCAAACTTATTCCCGTAGTTCCCGATGCTGACCTCAAACTGGACCGCGTCGTCAACGTCTTGGAGGAGTGTAGCGGAGTAGAAGGCCACAAAGAGGGAGAACTTCCTCTTCCTCAGGAACTTCTGCTGAGTTTTAAGGGGTTTTGGGTAGGAAATCAGTGACTACTTGACCCAGGGTTTGTCAAACCTCAACAACAAGCAGATCGTCCGATGCAATGTCTTCAATTTTGGACTCTGGTTTGTCTACTAGCTTTGTGGTGAGCTCCAGTAAAACCCGACCTCGGTAGGCAGCACCTTCCCCCTGATAGGCAGAAGAAAACCACCTTGTCATGTGACCTTAAACTTCGAGTAATGGATGATGTTAAGGCTTGATACGTTACTTTTCCGAGGTTCAACGCTCCATGAGGGTCGTTGAAGGTGCTGAACTCTCTGGGACTGCCGTATAAGTTGACAAAACATGGACCAAACGTGGGTAGGAATCCAAGTGTGTCGTCCACTACGAATAAACACATGGACGGAAACTTAAAGGACAGGTTTCTCGGACGAAAACCAAAAGGAATAAGCAAGAGAAGAAGAAAAAGACCAGAAGACATACTGCCAGAGGTCATGCTCCTTGGGGTCAAGTCGTCTGAACAGGAAGTTGCAAGGAAGGACAGACATCCAAAATAAAAGAGTAAGAAGACGCTAAGTTTTCCAAAGTCTCAAACAAGTGTGGAAAGGTGAAAAAGTGACAGATTCAGAGTGTTTGGATAAAAAAAATTGGACAACGCACCCTCAATCTCGCCTCCAGGTGCGGAGATCTTGGACATACATAAGTGGGCGGTGCCTATGACATCGTTGTGACTGGCTCGGTCCCTGTTGGGAAAGGAATAGATCATTTATATACGCCAAAGATATAAAAAAAAACTATAAAAGCAGTTAAGACAAGTCCACCAGTCCAGAAGACGGATCCTCATCTTCTCACACATGGACGGAAACTGAATAAAAATACAATAAAAGTTTGTTCAAAATCTCATCCCATTTCACCTATAAAATGGACATCTTACCCGAATTGGCATTGTGAGACTCTGGTGCCATTGTGGATTGGCGTTTTTCTCCAAAACCTTTGTACACACCTGAAAACCATCCCAAAAAACATTTAAAATGTGTAATTTTACCCGCATGGGGGTATAAACATACTGTTTTCCCAGCAAAATGGATCTCCACCAACGGGTCCACCAAGTTCTTCCTATTGCTGTCAAATCCGAAAATCTGCCTCACCCCGTCCATGAAGGCATCGTCCACTGCGCCATGGAGGACAGGTCAACTCCTAGCATGCTAACGACCACCCCATGGCGTCCTGGACTCACTTTGAGGAAGGTCTTCAGCTCTGAAGACCCTCAAATTGAAAGCTGCTGCTCTGAGGGACAAACCGGCGGGTTTCAGCAAATTCCCCTCGATGTCCTCCTTTTCCTCTACGCCATCTTGTTTGTCCGCCTTGGAAAATCCCAAAAGAATCATCAACATGTCCAATTTTGAAAAGGAACTAAAGGAATTCTCACCGGCGGCTCGTCTCCGGCGGCTAAAACCCATAAGCTGACTTTGAGGTAACCCTTAACCCCGGCAGATAGGTCATCAGGGTCACAAAGTAGTAGCCATTTCCTCAAGTAGCAATGTCCTAGGAAAGAGACGGATGATGTCTTTGACAGGGGAAGACAACAAGGATGGGGACGGGGACCCTAGGGACTCACGGTGCTGGCTGTAGACGGTGCCCAAGTCCAACTGTGGGTACAAAATGAATTAAATTGTCAAAATAGCTCTCTCGTGGCGAAACCACAAAGCCTCACCTTGAATTCGCCGATAACGGCGTCTGTCCGGAGTGACCGCGAATCGCACACCTGCATGGACAAACGAGAACCCTGTCAAAGAGACGGGAAGGCGGGGACAAGGCTAACACTCACCGTCATGAAGATGGTGTCATCAAACAAGTCAGATGGTGTCTCAAAGTAGTTCAGGAAGAACATCTGTGCATGGGAAATATCATCAATATTCATCAAATATGGACTCCATGGATATATTTTTTCTTCAACCTCGTCAAAAGTTGGGTTGTTTCCCCTACGAATGCGGGTCCGCCTACTCTGCCCAGCTACTGTAACCTTGACGACCGGGTTGATGTTGACCCCCGGGAGTTGTCGAGCTTCTATCACCCTGACGCGAACCTGCCCAGGTGAGAAAAAGATAAGAAGACAAGCCATGTAGAACTCACCTTGCCTTACTACACCTGAATGTCCTGAGGTTTGTTAGCCAGTGGTTTGGGTTGACTACTAGCGCCTCGCCGTCTCCTCTTTAAACCTCCATGGGCGTTGTAAGATGGCGGGGAGCGTTTAGGAAGCTGGGCTGCGGGTGATTCCTGGCCCTGAGGACCCTGAGGGCCAACCAAGACCAGGGAGCGTCCATCTTCTGCACCCTGATCCTCTGGGACCTCCAGCATGATCATGCTCTCTGTGTCCTCCTCGCCCAAAGTGTCCAGGGAGATCACTGCGCCGAAAAACAAGTTACATTTTCCAACGGGCAGACTGTGTCTTCTGCGTACAGATTAATATCTAAGTAGTGTTTAATATCTAAATACTGTTTAATATCTAAGTACTGTTTACTATCTAAGTACTGTTTAATATCTAAGTACTGTTTAATATCTAAGTACTGTTTAATATCTAAGTACTGTTTAATATCCAAGTACTGTTTAATATCCAAGTACTGTTTAAATTCCAAGTACTGTTTAAATTCCAAGTACTGTTTAATATCTAACTACTGTTTAATATCTAAGTACTGTGTAATATCTAAGTACTGTTTAATATCTAAGTACTGTTTAATATCTAAGTACTGTTTAATATCCAAGTACTGTTTAAATTCCAAGTACTGTTTAATATCTAAGTACTGTTTAATATCCAAGTACTGTTTAATATCCAAGTACTGTTTAATATCCAAGTACTGTTTAAATTCCAAGTACTGTTTAATATCTAAGTACTGTTTAATATCTAAGTACTGATTAATATCCAAGTACTGATTAATATCCAAGTACTGTTTAATATTCCAAGTAATGTTTAATATCTAAGTACTGTTTAATATCTAAGCACTGTCTAATATCTAAGTACTGTTTAATATCTAAGTACTGTTTAATATCTAAGTACTGTTTAATATCTATGTACTGTTGAAAACAGTAGATATTTAGATTAAACTCTCATGAATATAATTTTGAGAGCTGATTTCAACAGTATTTAGATAATAAACAGTACTTGGATATTAAACAGTACTTAGATATTAAACAGTACTTAGATATTAAACAGTCCTTAGATATTAAACACTACTTAGATATTAAACACTACTTAGATATTAAACTCCCTCCCTTGAATATAATTTTGAGAGCTAGTTTCAACAGTAAACTCTCCGTCACCATTTGACCGGCGAACAAAACACCAGTGACCAATCGTCCAGTCACACTTACTTGTGACAGTGTCCATCTCCACATTTGGGTTGCAGTGCGGTATGGGGTCTGGCAGGGATGGGGATTGGAAGATGGGTGCCGATCCGAGTGGGGGGATGTAAGAAACCTGCAGCGTAAGCGTAGCCTGGAACAAAAGGAAATATAAGTTTTTGATGCATAATGTCGGATTTTGCGGAAGCCTCTTACTCCTGTGTTGTTCCTTTTGGCGTCCAGCAGAGGGACAGTGAAGCATGCAGCCAGGCCGGGAGAACTGAGGAGGTCTCGAACGGCAAGACGACTTTCACCCAAAAACCTGCACACAAAAATCTGTAAAAATCTGGCCATTTTCGACTCTAGCATCAACAGTAATCACCTGTTCCTCCCCATCTTTTCATGGTCCTTAACGACACAGTGGATCTCGGCCCCCGGGTCCAAAGGAACTCCCTTCAGGTCCCATTCGAACCCCTGAAGACATAAAAACGTTTTAATTAAAACGGTAAAAACCGATTGGACGATGATTTTACCAACATACCTCATTCCAAACCGGATTGGGGTTGTTCTTGATGACCTTAGTCTTCTTCTTGGACCCTGTGGGAAGTAAAGTGAGGACATCATGGTATAAAAGTACACGGAAAAGTATCTTCTACTTTGTTTTCCTGTTTTTATACCAAAGGACACGCGTAAGTACACCTCTGTTTTCAGACTCTATCTTAACAAAACACCTCCACCCTTCCTCAAAGGGGGGTCAAGAGGGGTCACATGGTCTCCATCTCCCAGACGTTCTGACTTGACGTCTCCGAAAGCGGATGCGAGCCGAGAATAGACGGCGTACCCGCTTTTTTTCCGCTTTCCTGTACCTTTCAAATTCGGACCGAGGTTGACCGATGAAGGTGTTCTTCACCGGCGTGCCCGATTCCAGGAAATAGCGTTTGCACAAAGGCAGGAAGTTAATAGAGGAATCGGACGGTAACTTATGGGAATCGAACTTTCAGAGCCGTGTTCACAATACTTATAAAATAAGACATTTTTTTTAAGTAGCCGTTCTTTTCTTACCTCGAAAGATGACACCAACCAAAGGGTCCGAGTGTCTCAGATGATTGGCCCGTTGAACAACACAACGCAACATGGTAGAAACCCCTAAGGTTGTCGGTTACATTCCCTACAGACTTTGCCAAAGACTAAAAACTAAACCACTAAACTCTTGTTGGCGTTCCCAATCCAAAATATCCGTGTCTTGCTTGTAAACCGCAACGCAAAAGGAGACCAGTCCTCACCAAAGCGGCTTCTCCGCAGGACTGGGTTCGACTCTGAGGAAAAGTGGGTAACAATTGAACATATCCGGAACACCTCACACCCAGAGGAAATCCCAACATTTCCTGTTCTCTCTTCCTCGCCTGTCTCCTGCTAACTGCAGAGTCGCCATCCCTTCTTATTTATTGATTTCATCCGGACATGCATGTACTCTGAGGATGTCCAAATAGTTTTTTTCCAAGGCTCTCCCCCCCAAAAAAGGGCCAATAAAACTCTGGGTTTTAACAAAAAAACTACATTTGTGTCTAAAATGTCTTGTTCTGTGTCTATATAATCATCCTTTTGCGACTGTGATAATGACATTTCCCAAATACGTGATGGATAAAGTCATCTAATCTACTCCAATAATATAACAATGAAAAAAAACTGAAATACACTCCGGTTATGCCCCTTAAAGTTTATATTTAATGAATTTGCATATGTATGTATATATATGTATATTAATATGTATGTATATGTATCTATATGTATAGTTAAATGTATGTATATGTATCTATATGTATATTTATGTATGTATATGTATCTATATGTATATTTATGTATGTATATGCATCTATATGTATATTTATGTATGTATATGTATCTATATGTATATTTATATATATTTTATATATTTATATGTATTTTATGTATATATATGTATATTTATATGTATTCTATGTATATATATATATGTATATTTATATGTATTTTATGTATCTATATGTATATTTATATGTATGTATATATATTTATATTTATTTTATATATATTTATATGTATGTATATGTATCTATATGTATATTTATATATATTTTATATATTTATATGTATTTTATGTATATATATGTATATTTATATGTATTTTATGTATATATGTATATTTATATGTATTTTATGTATCTATATGTATATTTATGTGTTTATGTATCTATATGTATATTTATATGTGTTTATGTATCTATATGTATATTTATATGTATTTATATCTTTATGTACATCTATATCTATGTATATGTATATTTATATGTATTTATATCTACATGTACCTATATATTTATGTATATATATGTATATTTAAATGTATGTATATGTATCGATATGTATATTTATGTTTGTATATGTATGTATAAGTATCTATATGTATATTTATGTTTGTATATGTATCTATATGTATATTTTAGCCAAACATATTTATAGTTATTTATTTATTAACTTATTTACGATCTATTTATTCATGTGCATGTCAAGTCTAATTTGTGCGCATATAAGCCGTACCCTTAACTCAGTCATCATATTTTTCAGTAACAAATACGGCTTATATGTGAGAAAATACTATAAGCAAGTCAACTAAAACTCGGGCGCAGTTTTAACTCCCCTCTTTCCATATTTGTATCAAAAAATGAAACTACCAACAAGTACACAGCACCTTCGGGGGGGGGGGACACCAAAACCTTTTCCAATAATAGCCTCACAGCTGTTTCCTAGGGGGAGTGGCTTAGAGCTAAAAGCAATAATAAAAACACACATAAATAGCACTTTTTGAGCATACCATGATTATGTACATCTACATCCCACTCCCCCTTCCCCCGACTATCCGGACCACTCCCTTTACCTGAATGTAAGACGGTGCAGTAGGCGTCGCTGATGTCGTCATCTGGGGTTCGCAGGCGTTCCGCGCAGAGGATGAAGACTCGTAGCATGATCTGCCAAATATTATTCTGCGAGATAATTATTTAATAACAATGAGGGAGAAAATGATAGGCTGCTACGTTAGCTGCAGCTTGAAGCTGACTCACTGCAGCCAGTAAGCACACACACACACATAAACACACACACAAGCACCCCTGCGGACATTATTTTTGGACCACGAGTGTGCACACACACACCAAAATACCCAGACTCAAGATCACTGAGGTCAGACTTCTTTGAAAAACTATTATATTTAAATTTAAGGGGAGATTAGGGGAAGTTATAGTTTTGGTTGTTTGAGAAATTATTAAAAATTAGTTGGTTTGGTAAAAAAAATTAATCAATATTTCAGCATAATTACAAAATAGGATATGAATTTAGTAATATATTTTTTTTTAATGTTTGCGTTATGAACATACTGGCAACGGTGTGGCTTATAAAAAATAGAACATTTATAAAAAGCACTTTAGCGGTACAAATATGCCATGAATTTTGAATGATATTTTTTCAATTTTTTGGGAAAGTAAATAGTGCACGGGTCGGCTATTTAAAAGTTTTTTCACAGTGGAATTGATCTGGATTAATAAAAAACTTAAAATAAGATTTTTCTGATGTGAAATAGGAGAAAAAACTTTAAACCAATCAAATGCAAGTATTCCTATTCCAGGGGATTGGACGTCGATGAAAAATATTACTTTACATTGGAACAAATATGCAGTAATTAAGTGTAAAACTAAAAAAAAATGTGTATACTTACAAAATACACATTACACGAACTTCATTTGAACAATAAAGATGGCCGACCCCTCAACTACTACCTCAAGAATAAAAAAAATGTCTTCATACTGTAGTTTCATGTTTCCAAAAACCAGTTTTGATACAGGGGGCGCTCTCGTCCACATGCGTTAACGGACTAACTAGTCCGTTTTCTTTAACTGCGCCGCCATTTTGAGCGATAAGGTTAATCCCATAGCATTTGGTTTCCAGTTCCACACCGGCGAAGGGTTCAGCCGAGTCTTTGGACCCTTCGGCGTCCATCTGGGGCGCCGTTTCCGCTTTCCGAGGACGCCGCGGTAAACTGGCGCTATCGCTACTATCATGCTGCAGCTGACTCCGATGGCGTTCTCGGTATGCCATATAAGCTGCACGGCGACTATTCCTCGCCGCTACGTCGTAATAGTGATGTCGCCTGCTGGTGGCGCTCTGAACACTACCATCCACGCTGGTAGGGACGTCGTAGGCGTACTCGCGTAGTACCGTGAGTCGGCTAGCCCGGTGAGCACGGGATCGGTTTTTATGTGGCCGGTTAGCGGCTGGGTTATTATCCGGAGGGCGGAATTGCACCTCCACGGGCGCTACATGCATTTTGATGTCATTGTCTACCGAGTGTTCTGTTAGGCTGTTGTCCAAAACCGCCATTGGTAGTGCCAAAGTAGAGCAAGGCTTGCATTGGGCGGCTTCGGCGTGTAGATTGGTGAGCTTGCTACCATGTGCAGAGTTGCGTACACTAGGTGCGGTTTTGTCAGTGGAGGAGGAGGAGTCAGCGCTACTGCCACCGCCGTTTGCGCCCTTACTGGATTGGCCGTCTGTTTTAGCCGAGGGTGCAACGCCGGGAAGGAGCGTGTCTTCTTGCGTTGAGTAGTCAAGTCGGCTACAGCAACAGGCGCGAGACCAGAAACGCCGCATGTCTCTTCTGTTGACGCAATGGTGCGCCAACATGAAGGCGGCAAGGGCTAACGCCGCCACGCCGAATAGGCAGGCGAAAACTAGATCTAAAGGGTGGTCTTGTGATACGGTTGTGGCGCCGAAGACCCAGAGGCCGGCGTAAATTCCTAGAGCTGCCGCGGCGCCAGTTAGCTGAGCGCCGAAGGTGTGTTCGTTCTCGAGTGACGCCGCAGGGGCGGCGGCGGGGGATAGAGGATGGCGGGTGCCGTCCGTGTCTGACTCGGCGGAAAGGTGGCGCTGTTCCTCGGAGAGTTCTTTGAACTCGTAGCGGCGCTCGGGGTGGCGGCGAAGCTGGAGAAGGATGCTGAGGAAGTACATGCAGTCTACAAAGACGATGAAGGCGGCTGGTCCGTAAAAAGCGCCGATGCTTGGCTCCCACGCCATCCAGCAGCTGGGAGAATGAAATGAAGAATAAATATACTAATACTTCTTATGTACTGTATTTTCACGACTATAAGGCGCATATAAAAATCTTAATTTTTCTCCAAAATAGACAGGGCGCCTTATAATCCAGTGTGCTTTATACATGGACCAAAACTAAAATTGTTATCACGATAAAATAAAGTAAATCAGTGGATAGGGTACACCGACTCTACTATTTTTCCGTAGAAAAAGTACTGCACAGTGAATGCTGGGATATGTAGTAGTTATTCTGTCAATACACAGACTTGGATGGTTTTGTGGGTGATGATGACATGAGTACATTGTAAAATGGCTAAATAAAGTACAACCGAACTAAGTCATGCCTCCATTGCCTTTTTAAAAACTAATACGGTTCGATACCCATAAATAATATATATATATATATATATATATATATATATATATATATATATATATATATATATATATATACACATACATACATATACATACATACATATACATACATACATACATATATATAGATATATATATAAATATATAAATATATATATATATATATATATATATATATATATATATATATATATATATATATATATATATATATATATATATATATATATATATATATATATATATATATATATATATATATATATATATATATATATATATATATATATATATATATATATATATATATATATATATATATATATATATATATATATATATATATATATATATATATATATATATATATATATATATATATGCCTGGCTGCATCTAAAAGAACAGTGCGTGTATACAGAAATAGCACTCATTGACACTGCGGCTTAAAATACGATGCGCCGAATAGTCCTGAAAATACAGTAAATGAGATAAATTCAGATTCTTTACTTACTACGGAGCATTGATTTGACTGCCATAATTCTTGATATTTGCCGCGGCTGTGATGCCGCAAACAATGGTAGGGATCCCTCCGCCGATGAGGTAGAACCTTTAGGGAGACCCGAAATGTAGACCTCCAACAAACGAAAACCACATCATAGACGTACCTCAACATGGGACGTGGAGGTGGTGGCGGCTCATCCGGCTCTTCGTAGCGCTTAGCTTTACGTGTCACTTGCTTGTAAATATTGCGTGCCGTCACGCCCACCCAGAGGGCGGTAGCGAGCGTGGAGTAGTGAAGTAAAATACCAACCTGGACCAAAAAACACCCGAAAAAAAGCTCATTATCAATCCAAACATTTTAAGAAACCAGAAAATTCAGTTCTTACCGCTTGACACACGGGGGCGTGTCGTGTCTGGTTGATCCCGCCCACAAAGACGGCGCAGGTTAGCGAGATGTGGAGGCAGAGGTTGACTAGCATGTGCCAACATTTGCGGCTAACGCGCACTGACCTTCAAGTAGGGCGGCAGGCGATTAAATGCGGAATAAAATAAATGGAAAATTTATGAGACTTGGCCTTACTTGTGGTGGTAGATGTAACTGACAATGATGGTTGCTAGGCAGACTAAAAGAACGATGGCGGTGGCGTAGACTACAGGATGCAGTAGTTGAACGCTGGGAGTGAAGTAGTCGACAGTGCTGAGATCCTGCAATCAAAAGTCGAACCAATCAGTAACTGTGTGAGGACTGTGGTATAAAGTACATTGTTATGGGAAAAAGTATTGGTACCAATTAATTTCGTAGGTAGAGGTACAACTGTAGTGTATTTCTCTGTGGTTTAGTTTAGTATGTTGTCATTCAAATGACTGACCCCTAGCTAAACTCCGCCTCCAGCCTCTGATTCGTGGGCCGCATTAACGTCAACTCGGTTTCATGTGGGCTGGACCATTTTAGATATAATATTTAGATTTTTAATTTTTATAAATGGATTAAAAGAACTGGATTAAAAGCCCTGAATGTTCCGTTTTTTATAGATCTAAAACAATGTTTATCTTAGCTATCTTTTAATATATTTTTGGATTTTACCAAATATTTTTTAACTAAAAACAGAAAAAAGTGGATTAAAAAATGACAATTATTGATTTAAAAGGAGGAAAATCTGGAAATTTAATATACATCTATACTCTTAATTTGAATTTGATCCTAAAACAGAAAGTCGGCACTTCCCCGGGCCACACAAAATGATGCGAGGGGCCAGATTTGGCCCGCAGGCCGCCACTTTGACACATGTGCTGTAGACTTTACAATAGCCAAAGGCCCCATATGTGTAACAACATGACTATTTGTAAACCACCTACCATGAGGAGTCCATAGTTGCCCAACGAATTGCAGGAAATGGTTGTAAAGTTCTCATGGTGGCCTAGGATTCGGCACCCCTCACTCTGCCAGCCCCCCAAGCTGGTGTTCCAGCAGGCTGACATGGCGTCGGAACCACGGGCGAAGCGTCGCAGGGTGATGTTGACAGGCGTCCGCAGCAGTCGCCCGGAAATACCATCTGATTCATTTCAAAGCAATCATCAAACATACAGGACATTAAAAAAATCCAAAACCAGTCTTGGGCCACTTGCCTATCTTGGCCATGATGACCGGAGTAGCCACATTCCTCCGCTTTCCACTATCGGCCAATCGGGAGGAGTTGCCGGTGGACGGGAAAAACTTCCCGTTACGGAAGCCTAGTAGGTGGAGCTTGTAGACTGTGTCTTCCTCTTGGACTTGGGTAAAAAGTCCCTGGGGAAGTTGCAGGGACGCCTCCACGGTAGTGCTCTGAAGAACAAAGCTAACAATGCTAACTGAGTCAAAGTATAAAGAATATTAGAGGTTTGGGGGAATTGAACCACAGCAGAAATATCCTGCCAATGAGGGGCCAGGCACATACTGCAAGTAGCATTCAATGATAATTTATTTACAATCAAAACAAAAATGTATCTTCACTAACCTTTAGTAAGACACTGGAGAAGGATCCAGTGGTGTTACATTTAAAGGAGAGTTGGCGGTCTTGGCCAGGGGTCCTCTCTGGACTTGGTCTTTGGAACAGCATGCAGGTCATACCGTTCCATTCGCTAGCCTTGACCAAGTGGGCCTCCAGGGCTATATTAGGGGACGTCTGTCGGACCCCACAGAAAAAAATGTAAAACAGCATTTGCATTTCTTATGGGGTTAAGATTCTAAATATTCGATGCGTTTTGTCGGTGCTCGGACTTTTTGTAGCCGGTTAAATGGTGAAAGAGTTTACTGTTGAAACCAGCTCTCTAAATTATATTAATGAGAGAGTTTAATATCTAAGAGAGAGAGTTTAATATCTAAGAGAGAGAGTTTAATATCTAAGTATTGTTCAATATCTAAGTACTGTTTAATATCTAAGTACTGTTTAATATTTAAGTACTGCTTAATATCTCAGTTCTGTTTAATATCTAAGTACAGTTTAATATCTCAGTACTGTTTAATATCTAAGTACTGTTTAATATCTAAGGACTGTTTAATATCTAAGTACTGTGGAAAACAGTAGGTATTTAGATATTAAACTCTCATGAATATAATTTTGAGAGCTGGCTTCAACAGTACTTAGATATTAAACAGTACTTAGATACTAAACTTCTCTCTTAGATATTAACTGTACTTAGATATTAAACAGTACTTAGATACTAAACTTCTCTCTTAGATTTTAACTGTACTTATATATTAAACTTATCTCTTAGATATTACACAGTCCTTAAATATTAAACTTCTTTCTTAGATATTAAACTTCTCTCTTAGATATTACACAGTACTTCAATATTAAACTTCTTTCTTAGATATTAAACTTCTCTCTTAGATATTAAACTTCTCTCTTAGATATTAAACTTCTCTCTTAGATATTAAACTATATGTATATAATTTTGAGAGCTGGTTTCAACAGTAAACTCTGTCACCATTTGACCGGCGTCCAAAAGACCTGTGACCAAACATCTGGTCCCGGTTTTGTCAATGCACTGACCAGAGAGAACGCCTGCGCCAATGCCAAGCGGTGGGCGGCAATCTTCTGCAGGCAGGCGATGACGCGGGAGCATGCGTTGGCGTCACGCTGGGCCGTCCACAGCACCCTCTCGTCTGCCAGCATCAGGTTGCTGGCCATGCTCACCATCACCTCGCCGAGCTGGGAAACGGAACACCAAAACTGTCAGGATCCAGGAGACACTCCAAAAAACAAAGTAGGTGCTTACATCTTTAAACTTGTCCACAAACTTGGCAAACTTTTCAATCATCTCTGCCACGAAGATGATATCCATCTTGTCCGAGAAGTTTGCGGCGTCGATGGTGTAGACCAGGAGACGACGAGCCCTCGGGACCACGTTGCTTTCGTTCAAGGGCATCTGATGAAACGGACTGGGTTAAAATGGTATTCGTACGTCAAATGGTGACACAGAGTTTACTGTTGAAGCCAGCTCTCCAAATTATATTCATCAGAGAGTTTAATATCTAGGAGAGAGAGTTTAATATCTAAGAGAGAGAGTTTTATATCTAAGAGAGAGTTTAATATCTAAATACTGTTTAATATCTAAGTGAGTTTAATATCTAAGAGAGTTTACTATCTAAGAGAAAGTTTAATATCTAAATACTGTTTAATATCTAAGAAAGAGTTTACTATCTAAGAGAGAGTTTAATATCTAAGTACTGTTCAATATCTAAGAGAGAGAGTTTACTATCTAAGAAAGAGTTTAAGATCTAAGTACTGTTTAATATCTAAGAGAGATAGTTCACTATCTAAGAGAGAGAGTTTACTATCTAAGAGAGAGTTTAATATCTAAGTACTGTTTAATATCTAAGAGAGAGTTTAATATCCAAGTACTGTTTAATATCTAAGAGAGGGAGTTTACTATCTAAGAGAGAGTTTAATATCCAAGAGAGAGTTTAATATCTAAGAGAGAGTTTAATATATATGAGAGAGTTTACTATCTAAGAGAGAGTTTACTATCTAAGAGAGAGTTTAATATCTAAGTACTGTTTAATATCTAAGATTAGAGAGTTTAATATCCAAGTACTGTTTAATATCTAAGAGAGGGAGTTTACTATCTAAGAGAGAGTTTACTATCTAAGAGAGAGTTTACTATCTAAGAGAGAGTTTAATATCTATGAGAGAGTTTACTATCTAAGAGAGAGAGAGTTTAATATCTAAGAGAGAGAGTTCAATATCTACGAGAGAGAGTTTAAATTACGAGAGAGTTTAATATCTAAGTACTGTTTTTATATCTAAAAGAGAGTTTAATATCTAAGAACTGTTTAATATCTAAGTACTGTTTAATATCCAAGTACTGTTTGATATCTAAGTGCTGTTTAATATCTAAGTACTATTAAATATCTAAGTACATTTGACCGGCGACCAAAAGGGACCAAAAGAAACCCAAAACGGGAGGAGCCTTTTTTACCTGGTTGATGACGTAGAGAAATCGGGTGACATCTTTTTGGAACTGGCAGCGAGAGTAATCGTCCTCCGCCCATAACCCGTCACGATTGCAGTCCCGCCAAGCTCGCTGTTCCTCGCCTGAGGCTCCCATGTAGCTCCCCCCACTCGACTGCAATCGGTTGCAAGGGAGGAAGGCTCGGATTCCCGCCAAGGTGCGCGGCCAGCTAAAATTATGTCAGACTTAGCGTTATTTCGGGAAAATCTTGGCCGGTCCGACATCCTTTTCGTGAACTAACCGGAACTCGCCCTTGTTGTTGGTGACGCGTTCAGGTGCGCAGTATTTGGCGGAACTCTCCAACACTACGATGTGGACCGTCCTGGTGGTGTTGCCTCTACTGGTTCTGACCCGGCACTCCCAGTTGCCGGTAAAGCCGGGTTGGATGTTTGATATGGTCAATGCGCTGCCAAGAAGAAACAAGTTTTAATCTGGTTTAATGTCACGGGAAGACAATTTTTGTTTGAGTTTTTTTGTGTAGATATAAGTCAAAACTTTGTGGGTTAAATTCACAAACCTTGCAATCAACGAGCAGTTTTGCACCATGTGTTTCTCGATGTAGATCCCTTGGGCAGCGTCAGGCGTTACCATGTGACCGTTCTGGTACCAGAGCACCTGCATGTCCTCGGCCACGAATGAGGCTTGACACTGGAAGGGTAGGCTGTCCCCTTGAAAGACTACCTGCCGTTGGGATGGAGTTAGCCGGAAAGATGGCAGCTCCAGTGGAGCATCTGGGAAAATGAGAGAAAACGCATCAGGAACACTAAGAATGTTAAGTCCTATTGTTGCCATGTTTGGATGCACTAAAGGATCCGAGACCGGATGTTTGGTAGCCGGTCTTTTGGTCGCCGGTCAAATGGTGAGAGAGAGTTTACTGTTGAAACCAGCTTTCAAAATTATATTCATGAAAGAGTATGATATCGAAGTACTGCTTAATATCTAAGAGAGAGAGAGTTTAATATCTAAGATAAAACAGTAGATATTTAGATATTAAACTCTCAAGAATATCATTTTGAGAGCTGGTTTCAACAGTACTTCGATATTAAACTCTCTCTCAAGAATATCATTTTGAGAGCTGGTTTCAACAGTACTTCGATATTAAACAGTGCTTAGATATTAACCAGTACTTAGCTATTAAAAAGTACTTAGATATTAAACTGTACTAGGATATTAAACTGAACTTGGATATTAAACAGTACTTAGATATTCAACTGTTCTTAGATATTAAGCAGTACTTAGATATTAAACAGTACTTAGATATTAAAAAGTAGTTGGATATTAAACAGTGCTTAGATATTAAACAGGACTTCGATATTAAACAGTACTTGGATATTAAACAGTACTTAGCTATTAAACAGAACTTAGATATTAAACAGTACTTAGATATTAAACAGTACTTAGCTATTAAACAGTACTTAGATATTAAACAGTACTTAGATATTAAACAGTACTTAGATATTAAACAGTACTTAGATATTAAACAGTATTAAACTTCCCCTACCGCAGGTGAGAAGCTCCGGCCTGACAGAGGTGACCGGCTGTCCCTGCAGTAGTTGCGGGTACGAGCACTTGGTGCTCTTGGCTGCCACGTTCCTGTCACGGAGCCAGTGCAGCAACCAGGACAGGTTACAGTCACACAACAGGTACGGCGTCTGGAAGTCACTACGAGTGCAGAAGGACAGTGACCGGTTGCCATGACGGACGATCTTTACACACCCTCTATACTCACAGGTACTTCAAGGAAACCAGACTGTCAAAGGTCCCTTGAGCCAGCGAAGAGAAGAGATTCCCCGAAAGATTTCTGCAAACAAATGGATCAGAGTAAGTGAGTTCTCCAAATGGAACAGAATGGTCAAACAAATTTACGTCCTCACAGTCGGATCAGACTCTTCAGTCCTCGAAAGATGTCCACGTTGAGGCAGCCGATGCTGTTGTTGGCCAGATCTCTGCGGCAAAAAACAAAAATCAAGATCAAATGGTTCTTTCTAGGGAGGCGTGTTAGGACACAACTGCTTCAAGGTGCTCGTTGATGGGCCTCCAAGTGGATGTTTAGACTTCAAAAGGGCCAACTGGGGTGATTCATCCCGTTTGATGAATGAGCCTTGTAAGCTACCGCGTACTTTGCCATCCTGTTTGAAAGGCTGGAGCTGGGACCTGTTTTGGTGGGTGCTCGGACGTTTGGTCGCCGGTCAAATGGTGACAGAGAGTTTACTGTTGAAACCAGCCCTCAAAATTATATTCATGAGAGAGAGTTTAATGTCTAAGAGAGAGAGAGTTTAATATGTAAGTACTGTTTAATATGTAAGTACTGTTTAATATGTAAGTACTGTTTAATATATAAGTACTGTTTAATATGTATGTACTGTTTAATATGTAGGTACTGTTTAATATGTAAGTACTGTTTAATATGTAAGTACTGTTTAATATCTAAGTACTGTTTAATATCCAAGGACTGTTTAAAATGTAAGTACTGTTTAATATGTAAGTACTGTTTAATATGCAAGTACTGTTTAATATGCAAGTACTGTTTAATATGTAAGTACTGTTTAATATGTAAGTACTGTTTAATATCCAAGTACTGTTTAATATGCAAGTACTGTTTAATATGTAAGTACTGTTTAATATGTAAGTACTGTTTAATATGTAAGTACTGTTTAATATGTAAGTACTGTTTAATATGTAAGTACTGTTTAATATCCAAGTACTGTTTAATATGTAGGTGCTGTTTAATATGTAGGTACTGTTTAATATGTAAGTACTGTTTAATATGTAGGTATTGTTTAATATGTAGGTACTGTTTAATTTGTAAGTACTGTTTAATATGCAAGTACTGTTTAATATGTAGGTATTGTTTAATATGTAAGTACTGTTTAATATCCAAGAACTGTTTAATATCTAAGAACTGTTTAATATCTAAGTACTGTTTAATATCTAAGTGCTGTTTAATATCTAAGTACTGTTTAATATCCAAGTACTGTTTAATATCTAAGTACTGTTTAATATCCAAGTACTGTTTAATATCTAAGTACTTTAATATCTATCGTGATATTTTAACACAGAAATATGCCATTTTTGCTCTAGGACCCAGGGCCCAAGTACATCCACACCCTCCCTAATGTCCACCCCTGGTACAGATGACAAACCCACCCCGTTTCTGAGGTCTAAAAGCCCATCCTTGAACTGGTGTGTCTGTGAGAGAAGGCCTCACAGGCCCCAAGCTGTCTCTGGCAGAGAGCCAGACTAAACAAGGCCATGGAAATAAAATAGCGCTCCACTGACCATCCTCCCTTACGGACACATAGCAGAGCAGGCGAACACAAACACACAGTACACTGCAAACACAGATATGCCCGGCAGCTGCTCTTGACATGGTGGCGGGTCTCAAAAAAGGAGGCGGGGGGTACGAATCCCAGGCCGCCAGAAGGTATTTCGAGGAGCTACTCACAGTCTCTTTAGGGCTGGCAATCCGAGGAAGGCACCCGGTTCTATCCGGCTGATCAGGTTATTCCGAAGATCCCTGAATGGGAAGAAAAGGACTTTGGTGAGATAGGAACTGGACCAAAAATACAAAAAGTGTGTTCTTGATTAGCGGGACCAGGTCTTGAGTCTGCAGTGTAGCGGGATTGTGAAGTCAATTCGGTTTTAGAAAGATTTTACAACAAGTTTAGAGTTCTTGCTTCTAATTCTATGCGTTCTTAAGACCTAAACAACCACAGAGTTGTCAACCTCCATTCCAGGAGTACACTTGTTTCATTTCCAGAGTTTCTGACATTTGTCCCAAGTCCCAGAGCTCGGGTTCCCCATGTAATGACCACTAACATCCAATTGTGGGCAGCCGTTTCCAATTCCAACCTGGTTTCCACAATCAGCATTCCTCCAAAGCAGCAGATTTAGTCAGGAATTAGCATGTGATACTCGGCTCTCATTTCTATGGACCACGTAATGGAGGGGATTGTATGTTGCAGGAACACCCATACTTTCTTGAGTCAGTGGAAAAATCAGGAAGACACTCAAGAGACAGTTAGGAGCCTCCATTTTTTTCCCACTGAGGCCAATTGGAGGTATACATTGGGGGGATTGAATGGTGGGTTCATTATAATAACAAAGCAGGCAAGATGAGGCCCTCCAGGCACAAAGGACCCCTAAAATTGCCTCAGGATTCGAGTGACTGTGGTCCAGGCTAACTTTTATGGCCGGGTTGTCTAGCCGCTAGTGGACAAGAAGCACGTAAAAGCCCCAGGGGGCGCTTTTTTTGCTGAAGATCAAAGTTTTTGGGGACACTAATTAAGTAAATACACCCCTTAAAGAGACAGATCATTTTGTTTCAAGCGTTATAGGAAACATACCTCTAATTCCCCAATGATGCAGTCATGTGTTATGGTAGCCTCGGGTAAATGCACGGCCATTAACGTTCTGGTTATTCAATCTGTGAGGAAGCCATTCCCGAGTGATAAATCATGCGTGGCCCATATGTGTTCAGTTTCTGAAAGGAATCTCCCACTCGGAAACGAGGGTGATGAGTTTTTGGAATGGCTGTAAGTTAGGTTGAGCATGGAAAGAGCTAACTGAAAGGAAATGCTAACCACCATTCTAAAAGACAGCCCTTAATGAATTAATCTATAATTAAATTCCAGAACCATGTCATTATCACTGTGTAGAAAACTTTACTTACAATTTTTCCAACGTAGACAATCCGACAAAGGAGCCGTTCTTCAGTTCTTGAATTTTATTGTTATTTAGGATTCTGTGGACAAGAAAAAAATGATGAATTCATATACAACACAATACAAGGAGTCTGATTTATTCATATTTTTTTACTTCTTATCCTATTTTTTCAGGTTTACCAATTTCAACAGTCCAAATAATGCTATAAAATATAACTATTAAATGACAAATTATATATTTTTCTGCTTAAACATTAATTTCTGTCTTTGGAAGGCAAATAATTAACATAAATTAGAAAAAAAACATGGTGAAACACCTATTGAAAGGTGAAACCATACAGGTAAACGTGACGCGTTCAAACACCGTCGTAAAAGACGAATTCGGTGCTTTTACTTACAGTGTGACGGTCCGATTTGGGAAGGATTCGGGCGCTAGCACCTGGCGGAGATCCATGTTACTGCAGACCACCTTCCCGTCGGACACTAGGCTTTTTCCGGAGCTTTTCGAGTGGTCGTCGGACCATTTACAAGCCGATGCGTCCGCCGCCCAACCGCCACCAACGCTGAGCAGCAGGATCACAAACTGGAGCAGATGAGGTGTCATTTTTCCCAAGCGACAGCAAACTAACCACAGCGAAAAGCGATAAATCTCACAAAAATCTCCCAAAAAGTTGTTTTTCTCTTTAGATCAACCAAAAACATGTCACTTTAGCTTGTAGCACATGGGTTGGGAATTCGACTCCATCCTCCATTTCACTTCAGCCTTCAATGCAACGGAAGGCTTCTTTGTTTCTTCCTTCATTTAGAATCACTTTCCTCCAAAAAACATGGAGTGATTTATTGCTGTTTTTGTTCTTTTTAAGTCAGATGCAGTCATCCCAATATTATCCACACCAAAAAAGTCTCAAAATGTGGTCGGATCCAAATACAAGTCAACAGAAGTCCCCTTTATCCTATTTTTTTCGCTACAGGAAATCAGCCAGGAAAACACGATCCCCTGGAGAAACAGCCCATCAAAAGTGAAAAAACCGTGAGATCTAAAGAAATTGTATTCAAGGACAAAGTATCCTTAATGTTTTGGAGCGTCTTGTTAATTCCATAAGCGTTTTGGTAAACAATTCCAGGCGCGTTCTTGTCCATTGAGAAGTCTATCCACGATATACTCAACTCCCCTTAGCCAAACTGTTTACTAATTTCCGAGATTAAATTTCAAAATAAAGTACAGGGCGGAAACGCTGATGTTGAAAACCATGAAAAATGAACCAATGACTTTGTCTCATCTTTAAACTTCTTCCTATACAATATTTGAATATCATGTTATTGAAATTACAATAAAAAGATGAAACGATATGGATTAAATCGTTGAAAAAGAAAAACGCAGCATTATATTTTATTCTCTCAACTAAACCGGATCCAGTTGTTTCTCTTACTGCTCTTGCTTAATGACTCTCGCTTATCTGACGTAGCAGGTAAACAAAACACGTCGTTGCGGGTCTTTCCCCATTAATTAAAAAAAATCGCGATTATTTTTTCAGAATGCTGAATTCCCGAAGCGAGGGTGACTGGCAAGGATTGGTCAGCGAGGTGCGTATGACGGATTTATCCAGTTTATCTCATGAAATTCCATTTTGAAACTCCCAATTAACATATGGAACCAGCAGGTGGCAGTGATGCTCAACTTTTTCTGCATCACTATCCTATAAATATAATTCTTTAGGACAAATGATGCAAAACGTCGATTTATTTGCAGCTACTGCAGTTTTTTTTACAATGCCAAGCTGCCATTTTGTGTCTTAACATTATTTGTCACTCCTTACTGCAATGTTTGTCTTTCCTCTTGCTGGCCAGGTGTTGACACACCCACAGTCACCTGACCGGTACTCAATTAAAGCCACATACAGTCATACCTCTACTTACAAATGCCTCTAGATACGACTTTTTCAGGTTACAAACCCCTTTGAGATGCAAATGAGTGCTGAATAAAGATCCAAGTTACAAAAACATCAGTACATTTTCTATAACCGTCATTTTATTTTGAAATTTTAACTGATAAATGCCCTATTTCTTGCTTGACAACTATCCTACAATACTGGGCTCTCATTGGCTGTCTCATAACAACCCTCCATGTTTCTTTGACCATAGCCGAGTGCCTAATGGATCCGCATTAGGCTCGAGAGCCACGTGTTAGCCACCCCTGCTTTAATGCATTAACTACAGTGCAATGTTTTGCATCCCTTATTTTATATCCATAATAAATTGTCTGATTGGTTGTTGCCATTGACAGCAATGGACGTCATATACATTATTTGTGTTTCTGCAAGTATCTGGTGTGTAAGCGCAAACTGGACAGCAAAAAAGAAGCCCTTCTCATTTTGTCCAAGGAGTTGGACACGTGTCAGCAAGAACGAGACCAGTACAGGCTGATGTCCAATCAGCTCCGAGAGCGCCATCAAGGACTCAAGGAGAAGTACAGGGAGTTAATCGTAAGGGCTTGTGGAAAAAACAATCAACAGGTTTGCTAGTTTGGCCACTGACATGCCTTTTACGATTCAGGAAGGCGACCAATCTTTACCGCCGGAGAAACGCACTCAAGTAAGTCATAGAAGTTTTCAGTCAATAGTAACTAACTCATTTTCTTCAACCAAAAACTGAATGTTGACTTTGTAAAGGTGAACCTGGCCCAGCTTCTGAGAGATTCCAAGGAACGGGCGAAGCGGCTTGGGGAGGAGACCAAAGAGCTGAACCAGCAATTACTGGAAGCCAGAGGAGATAACAAGGTCTTTTGGTCCCCGGTCTTTTGGTCCATTTTGGTCGCCTGTCAAATGGTGACAGAGAGTTTACTGTTGAAACCAGCTCTCAAAATTATATACTGTTTAATATCTAAGTACTGTTTAATATCCAAGTGCTGTTTAATATCCAAGTGCTGTTTAATATCCAAGTACTGTTTAATATGCAAGCGCTGTTTAATATCTAAGAAAGAGATCATTAATATCCAAGTACTGTTTAATATCTAAGTGCTGTTTAATATCCAAGTACTGATTCATATCCAAGTACTGTTTAATATCCAAGTACTGTTTAATATGCAAGTGCTGTTTAATATCCAAGTACTGTTTAATATCCAAGTACTGTTTAATATCCAAGTACTGTTTAATATCCAAGTACTGTTTAATATCCAAGTACTGTTTAATATCCAAGTACTATTATATATCCAAGTACTGTTTAATATCCAAGTACTGTTTAATATCCAAGTACTGTTAAATATCCAAGTGCTGTTTGATATCCAAGTACTGTTTAATATCCAAGTACTGCTTAATATCCAAGTACTCTTTAATATCCAAGTACTGTTTAATATCCAAGTACTGTTGAAACCAGTTAAACAGTACTTAGATATTAAACTCTCTCTTAGATATTAAAGTCTCTTTCATGAATATAGATTGAGAGCTAGTTTCAACAGTAAACTCTCAGTAAAACAGTTCATTGTAATCTCGTAAAAACCTTCAAATGTATGTGGTCCCAATCCGGTTGCAATTACTACCTCTCCACAACATGGTCAGCTCCTCCGAATGACTATCACTCGGCAGCGGCTGGGGGGCGAAGACTTGGGCGTACGGCACTTCCCGGCACATGAACGTGAAAATCTAGTCCAACGGCTGGAAAAAGCAGGTCATCAGGTTGGGAGAACTTCTAGAAATCCATGTGGTTGGAATTTTCTGGAGGTGGTTTATGGTCTGGATAGATGGAAGTCATGGCGGACAACATCAAGGCTTTGGCGGATGAGCTCCAAGACGTGAAGACGGAGCGGCACGGGTATCGCGACAAGGCCGAGCGACTTAACGTGGAACTCAATCAGGTTTTGGGAAACCGTGGCTCGCGAATGGTGGACTTGGATGCGCTTTGCATGGAAAATCGGTAAGTAGACCCCGAGCCGCTTCATTTGGTGGTTTTGTTTACGTAACGGCACTTTCAGGTATTTGCACGAGCGCTTAACTCAAGTGCAAAAGGAAGTGAATCTTCTCAAGTCCAATATTATGAAGTACAAGGTAAAGACTTTTCATCTGGGAAGATAAGTCGGATCAGGATGTGGTTTGGGTAGATTTTCTGTTTATATGTTTAGTATAAAGACAATTTCGATTTTTTATAGAATGCTCTGGAAAGAAGGAAAATCTATGATGTGGATGAGAAGTCACACAGAAGTCCTATTATGGGGGTTCTTTCAGCTCAACAAGGTTCTACACTTAAAAAAATGAATCAATTTGCAAGAAATGACCGCCATTTTTTCTTCTAGTGGAGGAGATGCTTTTGGAAGAGCGCGGTTGTAGCCTCCCCCCCACGCCTCAGTCTATATCCGACCTTAAGTCCCTGGCCATGGCCCTACTGGAGACCATTCACGAGAAAAATCTGGTCATCCAGCACCAACGGCACACAAACAGGTGAGGCGCAATTACTCTGGGGTATATAGAAAGATATAATACATACGCATGTTGTTACTAATGCAGGATCCTCGGGACAAGGGTTGCTGACTTGGAGAGGAAGTTGAAGACCTTGGAGGTTTCTGGGTTGTGGAGTCTTCCAGGTGGGTCTTCTCTCAACTGCAAAATTAATATCCAATTACTGTTTAATATCCAATTACTGTTTAATATCCAAGTCTTGTTTAATATCCAAGTGCTGTTTGATATCCAAGTACTGTTTAATATCCAAGTACTGTTTAATATCCAAGTACTGTTTAATATCCAAGTACTGTTTAATATCCAAGTACTGTTTAATATCCAAGTACTGTTTAATATCTAAGTACTGTTTAATATCCAAGTACTGTTTAATATCCAATTACTGTTTAATATCCAAGTCTTGTTTAATATCCAAGTACTGTTTAATATCCAAGTGCTGTTTAATATCCAAGTGCTGTTTAATATCCAAGTACTGTTTAATATCTAAGTAGTGTTTAATATGCAAGTAGTGTTTAATATGCAAGTACTGTTTAATATGCAAGTGCTGTTTAATATGCAAGTGCTGTTTAATATCCAAGTACTGATTAATATCCAAGTACTGTTTAATATCTAAGTACTGATTAATATCCAAGTACTGTTTAATATTCAAGGACTGTTTAATATCTAAGTACTGTTTAATATCCAAGTACTGTTTAATATCCAAGTACTGTTTAATATCCAAGTACTGTTTAATATCTAAGTACTGTTTAATATCCAAGTACTGTTTAATATCCAAGTACTGTTTAATATCCAAGTACTGTTTAATATCTAATTGCTCTTGAAACCTGTTTTCAACAGTACTTGGATATTAAACAGTATTTAGATATTAAACTCTCTCTCTCTTAGATATTAAACACTCTATATTTATAATTTTGAGAGCTAGTTTCAACAGTAAACTCCCAATCCCCATTTGACCGGAGACCAAAAGACCAGCGACCAAAAGTCCAAGCACCATCCATCTTCCATTGCACAAATAACTCAAAGTCTTCCTCCATTTTTTACAGTTTATTGTAGTCTAGTAAACACCTTAAAAAGGAGAAATAAATAAATATGGGAAACAAGATAACCACAAAGAATACAACTTGTGGTTGAATACTACCGGGACACAGTTTCCATTCTCTCCACTAGAAGGCAGTGTTGTGCCGCTTTTCAGGAGGCGTCTAGGGGAGGGGGGTGGGGGTCTGCGGGCCTGTCACTAGACCATCATTCTCCGCCATAAAACTGACAAGCGTCCATTATGGAAAATGATTGCCCACATTACAAACACATTTAGGGGGAATGTGGCGTTATTAGGGGATTTGTAGGCGGCGGAAAGAGAGGTGCGGGGTTGATGTGTATTAAACAGGACGCAATGAAACGGGAAAACTATTTGTTTGGGAGCCTAAAGCGTGATTGACACCCCCTCACCCCCTCCCAAGAGTGGCCAATCACCCCAAAAACAAAACATTTGCGCGCCAGCGTTTTGGGGGTGTTGTTTCGCTATGGCGCCCTCACACTTGGATGGTTTGTCGTAAAGGTTGATGAGCGTATTTGGCACGTTTGGGTGTGTTTGTGACGCTTTAAGTAGCATATGGTGTCAGGGCAAGAGGCGTGTAGCCATTGCTAATGAAGACAGATGATGGGGAAGTTGAGGCCACTTTTGACGGGGTGAGGGGGGGGTAGGCTGACACTTTTAAGGGACGTGACGGTAATGGAGGGGGGGGCGTATCCTCAGATTTTTAAACATCTTGAAAAATATCCAGATAAGAACTGGCAGCGTTTTTTTATGGGTGCTGAAAGGGTAAATGATCCAATTTCACTCAGCCGGTGATAATAATAATTGATAATAATCGAATGGAATAATTGGCTTTTTGGGTGAGATTAAATTGACATGGCAACATGTGAAAGGGTAAATTTAGGAGGTATTATATTTGAGGTTCAGTAGATGTCGCTGTGTGATGTTAAAAGTTTGAGTGGTTGGATATATTGCTTGCTGATGTGGTATGTTTGTATAGGGATATTTAAATTCAGTTTTAGTATGTATTAGAATCTTGTGGACGTCCTGTGTGTGGCTCCAGTTTTTTTTAACTAGGTCTATAATGTCTTCTGTGTCTGTTTTGCTACTGCAATGAAAGAAAATAAAGTTCTAATCTAAATCTAAACAAGAATAGGTTTTATGTATGATGATTTTAATAGTTTTTGTCTGGGGTTGTGCTGGACCATTTTAGATATATTATTTAAATTTTTTTTAAAATAAATGGATTAAAAGAACTGGATTAAATGCCCTGAATATTTGTTTCTTTATAGATCTAAAGCTATATCTAAAACAATATTTATTTTAGATTTTTTTAAGTATATTTTTAGATTTTACAAAATTGTTTTAGCACTAAAAACAACGAAAAAATTGATTAAAAATTTCAATTATTAATTTAAAAAGGGAAAAAAATCAGGAAACTTAATATACATCTATACTCTTCATTTTAAAATCCTAAAACAGAAAGTCAGCACTCATGATTGACTTTCTCTGGCCCTACAAAATGATGCGGCGGGCCATATTTAGCCCTCAGCCCGCCACTTTGACACCTGTGGCGTACACAATTTGAAATGATAAAAAAATACTGGGAAACATGTTAACAGGTATGTAAGAATCTAAAAACTAGCAATTTTACTTACAGTAACTCCAGCAGGAACTTGGAACGAGGTGACAGCCAATCAGAAGCTCCCATTGGACCTCCATCCAACGCAGGTGGCGTCTCAGCAACTTGGCCCGCCTGCAGGTAAAGCGAGTTAATGGCGCGCAAACCCGTGGCGTTGACGAGATGGCATAAAGAGCGCCATTAGCTCACGTAGCCGTCGCCTATATGCCGTTCCTGTCCTCTCATTGGTGGGAGTTGCCCAAATGCCATGGCATTTTAAAAAATGTGAGGCAAATTCTCGCCCGCTGACATTCAAAAACTTCTCTTGAAAAATGACCGAGTGTGAAATGTGTGCACGAGGGTTGGGGGTGCATAAATATGGATGCTACATAGAAAAACCACCAGGCATTGGGCCTTTGAGAATCTTTAACCTTTTTTTTTTCTCCATGCGTATCCACAAATATGGGTCAGTAATCCCCCAAAGTGCGGCCACATTTTAACCCAAAAAAAAGCAGAACTAAGCTGTTCCTGTCACACCTTCCCGTGTCAATGTGGGTAAATTTAGCCTGTTGCTATGGAATCACTCCATCACAATTGGTATGATATAGCCTGTATTGAATAAATGGTGGATATCCTATTATGCGTTAGGGCAAGGGTCAACAACTAGCGGCTTGGTGGCCTCATGTGGCTCTTGTAGGGATGGATAAGTTAGTGGAAACTAACTTTTTGGGCAAATTATGAGGACTCTATGTGTGTATATATAGGATATATCCCAGGGGTTGGGAATTTATGGCTCAGGAGCCACATGTGGCTCTTTTGATAAGTGCATCTGGCTCTTTGCTAACCTGTGAGCTAAAATATGGAAACCCCTAGTGACAGAACTGAGATATTACAACTAGAATTAACTAAAATATGAATTGTTTATGGGTCTCTTCGTCAAAAAGGCTCCCAACCTTTGATATATACTATAGTAAAATACACAGTTTTACTGAATACAGTGGAAATATCATACTAAGTGTCAAGAGTGCTGCCTTCTAGTGGTCAAAAGTGGAATTGCTATTGCAATTTCTCAACTTATTGAGTGCAACATATCCCAATTGAAGTATTTCAAGTACTTGTACTTTATCAAGAACTGTTCTTTCCCTCCTAGTGGAGTGCAACATATCCCAATTGAAGTATTTCAAGTACTTGTACTTTATCAAGAACTGTTCTTTCCCTCCTAGTGGAGTGTAATATATCCCAATTAAAGTATTTGAAGTACTTGTACTTTATCAACAACTCTTCTTTCCCTCCTAGTGATCCCACACAAACCAAATTCTCAAGAATCACCGCAAGAGCGCCACCTAGATGATGCCAACCTCAATGCACATGGCCCACCTCAAACCACAGCCAATCGGATGCAAGAAGACGGACATACTCTGGGGGAGGAGTCTGGACGTGAGACAGTGGTGGTGGCGGAAGAGGGTGAGGAAGCGGTACTGGCACTGGGATCGGCAGAAAACCAGTTCTCCCATGATGCACCTGGAACTATCAGATATCAGGTGGTGCAGATTGCTTGTCATAATGTAGTTTGAAGACTACAGCACAAGTTTGTGCCTTTCCGTCAAGCCATTCCAGCCGGACACACAGCTGCCACGCAAAAACGTTCGAACCCACAAAGCGGCGCAACTCGCTATTTTTTAATCCCCATGCTACTAAATAAATTGGAGCGGTGTTGTGAGCCCAGCAACAGCCAGCCGATTTGGCACGGTGTTAAGGAGCCTTCCTTCCCTATTCCTACGAGCACAAGTTTTGAAACCAGATGGAGTGGGAACTAATGAAGTTGTAAGACGAGATACCAGCTTGCCTTTGGATTCCTCATCAGGATTTTTTGCATGGCTTCAAGACAGCGACGAGATTTGCATAGTTGTTAGAGTGTGTTTGGGGGGTGTATAGTATTTGGCGGGGTATTTTGGCAGGATCTTTGGAACTCTTGTGGGCTTCTGTGACACACATTCCATAACTGCTTTTCCAAAGATGTCTCCCAAAAAAAGGGCTTTGAATGTGAAGTTGATGCAAATTGGTTAGGGAAATGGGAAGAAATTGTAATCAATGGGAATCCAAATGTCCAAGATTACTTGCTTGAGTTTTTCGTTCTTTGTTCAAAACTACCATTTACAAGACAGTATAAATGTGGGAAAGTTAAGTTTTGAGATTGGTTTAATGTTTGGCTGCATCTAAAGTATCAAATAAAGGATTATTAATATTCTTGCAATCATTCTATGGATTTACACCACCCTTTTGACTCCACAGTCATAGTCATAGTCAGTCATAGTCAGTCATAGTGAGTCGTAGTGAGTCATAGTGAGTCATAGTGAGTCATAGTGAGTCATGGTGAGTCATAGTGAGTCATAGTGAGTCATAGTGAGTCATAGTGAGTCATAGTGAGTCATAGTGAGTCATAGTGAGTCATAGTGAGTCATAGTGAGTCAAAGTGAGTCAAAGTGAGTCATAGTCAGTCATAGTCAGTCATAGTCAGTCATAGTCAGTCATAGTCAGTCATAGTCAGTCATAGTCAGTCATAGTCAGTCATAGTCAGTCATAGTCAGTCATAGTCAGTCATAGTCAGTCATAGTCAGTCATAGTGAGTCATAGTGAGTCATAGTGAGTCATTGTCAGTCATTGTCAGTCATAGTCAGTCATAGTGAGTCATAGTGAGTCATAGTGAGTCATAGTGAGTCATAGTGAGTCATAGTCAGTCATAGTGAGTCAGTCATAGTGAGTCATAGTCAGTCATAGTCAGTCATAGTCAGTCATACTCAGTCATAGTCAGTCATAGTCAGTCATAGTCAGTCATAGTCAGTCATAGTCAGTCATAGTCAGTCATAGTCAGTCATAGTCAGTCATAGTCAGTCATAGTCAGTCATAGTCAGTCATAGTCAGTCATAGTCAGTCATAGTCAGTCATAGTCAGTCATAGTCAGTCATAGTCAGTCATAGTCAGTCATAGTCAGTCATAGTCAGTCATAGTCAGTCATGGTGAGTCATAATCAGTCATAGTGAGTCATAGTGTGTCATAGTGAGTCATAGTCAGTCATAGTCAGTCATAGTCAGTCATAGTGAGTCATAGTGTGTCATAGTGAGTCATGGTGAGTCATAGTGAGTCATAGTGAGTCATAGTCAGTCATAGTCAGTCATAGTCGGTCATGGTCAGTCATGGTCAGTCATAGCCAGTCATAATCAGTCATAATCAGTCATAATCAGTCATAATCAGCCATAGTCGTAGTCAGTCATAGTCAAAATAATAGTAATAGTAATATTCCACACATGCTATTCTTAATCATTCCTTTATATAGAGATGAAACCTTTTCGTTTCCCTTCCGCTTGTTTTGACTGCCCGTCTTACTTGTTTTCTTTCGTTCCTTTTCGCTTTTACGCACAATTTCGTGACAAGCGAGACCCGTCAACGGGTCTCCCGGGCTCAAATAAGTGTGACCGTCATCATCATCATCGTCCTCTTTTCAATGGTTGAAGGGGTTGGAGATGAGCTTTTTGTAGGCCGCACTTTCTGAGCCAGGGTTAATTACTCCAGAAACTGGCTGATTCGTTTTCTTCTCGGCGATGGCCTCCGTTCACCCGGGTGTTCTCACATCTCCGGAGACGCTTCAAGGCCCGGAGCTTTTGGGGGTGCCGTGACAAGTCTAACTTTCTGCTCTACTGCTGACAGGCCCTCCTTATTACCTGCCATATTAGGACAGCGGTACGGGTGAGCTAAACAGACGGACCTTGTCACTCATCTTTTCCTATACAATCTCATTGGAAAGCTAAAAAAAAAGCTATCTGGCTCAAATTCCGTCATCTGTACTAAGATTATTTGAATTTGTGGGCGGACATTTTTGTTTTGTTTTGTATTTCTCCGCCAAATGAATATTCCATAAACTTGTCAGGACCAGTTTTGTGTTGCCAGAGCGGCGACACAGCAGTTTTTCCAACCCAAAAAAGTTTTTATCTAGCTTGACCTGGTCCAAGACATGAAAAACGGATCCAAAATGGCTGCCCTGCAAGAATTACGTGACAGAGTAAGAACTAAACCGGTGTCCAATCATTTTATACGGCAATATCGGAGCTTGTATGGACGGCAAAGTGAAAAACAGGCTTTAATAATTAGCTTAACATAATGTCTGTTTACCTAAAGCCAAATGATATATTAAAAGCAGCAATATAATTGGCCGAGAGATGTCATGTGACTCTTTCGCCACTAGTTTAGCCAGAAATTCGGATGTCAAGTTAAATTCAATTTCCTAAATCAGTAAAACAGACTCTAAACAAACTATAGTCCCTGCAAACCACTAGCTCCGCCCCCTAAGCACTTATAAAGGTGACTGAACACAACCTGAATTTAACGGATATGCCCTTGTTGTTCCATAAACCGGAATCTGGCGTTGATTGGAATGCTCCCGAAGCAGATGGATAACGCCTTGGTTTGTTTGTCATTGTGGAATCCGAGGTTATTGGGAATGATCCGCCTCCCTCCCGCACGCCCTCGCCATCTCCCGTTGAATTCGGGATGTTTAATTTGCCTTGATTAAGCGCAATTACGATGCCCCGTCAAGCGGAAAAGCAAAATGCGGAGACGCCGTCCCCGGAAAATATGGGAGATTGAAAAGGGAACGATGTGCTTTCCATTAGAATCCTAATGGACTCCATTTCTTGACTCTACCTACCATGGGGGACGAAAACCTGCTTTGGGTCACTAGCAGTTTAAAAATGGCTCCTGTAACTCCATTTTGAATCCAAATACATTTAAAAAAAGGACCGTATTGGCCCCAGTTTTGGACGACCAAGACTGAAGTTTGAAAAAACTTTTTTGAACTGCAAATAAAGGAAATAAGGACATTAAATCTGGAATAAATGATTACAGCAAAGTATTCCAGTTTGTTATATAATGTCTAGACCCCGAATATAAGACGACTTCCACTTTTTCCAGGTTGATATGATAGATGCTAACAGCTAGCTGACAGTAATCTGGAATAAATGATTACAGCAATTTATTTCAGTTTGTTTTATAAGGTCGAACCCCCAAATATAATTTCAATGCAAAAAACATCGTCTTATATCCGGGTTAATATGATAGATGCTAATAACTAGCACAGAGTGTCAATTTAGCTAACCAGTATCTGACAGTAATAAGGAATAGATTATTTCAGCAATTTAGTCCAGTTTGTTATATAATGTCTAAACCACGAATATAAGACGACCTACACTCTTTCACTCTTATTTCAATGCAAAAAACACACTGTCTTATATCCGGCTTGATATAATAGATGCTAATAACTAGCACATAATGTCAATTTAGCTAACCAGTAGCTGACAGTAATCTGGAATAAACGATTACAGCAATTTATTCCAGTTTGTTATATAATGTCTAGACCCCGAATATAAGACGACCTCCACTTTTTCATTCTTATTTCAATGCAAAATACACTGTCTTATATCCGGAATGATATGATAAATGCTAATAACTAGCACATAATGTCAATTTAGCTAACCAGTAGCTGACAGTAATTTATTCCAGTTTGTTACATAATGTCTAGCCCCCGAATATAAGACGACCTCCATTTTTTCAGTCTTATTTCAATGCAAAAAACACACTGTCTTATATCCGGGTTGATATAATAGATGCTAATAACTAGCACATAATGTCAATTTAGCTAACCACACTCCCCAGACTATCGAAGACCAGTTCTTGGGAAGCGAATTCTACCAAACTTACTCTCTTGTTTGCGAGTGTGTTCATGATCAGCTTCTAATTGGGTTGAAGAAGTGTAATGTTCAAAGGGTGCCGTTTCCAGCCCCCTTCTGGGCTCTTCTTCTTCTTCTTCTTTTTTCACCTCTGCCCTGCCAAGAACTTTGATGTGGACTAATGATGAGGAGGCGTCTACTTTTTTAGGGAGTTGGTGAGTGTCTTGCTCCCACTTTTTTTAAGAGTTCGAACCATCGGGGAAGTCTAAACGAAACACCTGCTCTCAACACCAAATCAAGCCAGCTGTCGAGTCAAGATAAGTCCTAATATTTAAGCTTCCCCTTCAGCTGTCAGCGTCAAAACACAGCAATAGGGGGTGCCGGAACTGGGTGGCCCAGTCAAGAAAAATGCGGGTTATTGGCATAAAACAACATATAGGGCCGTATTCCTTTAGGAAATGCCAGCCTAGCTTGTTTCCAGCACTTTGGCAAAGAGCTGTAGGGCTTTTAAATTTATTTATTTATTTTTTTTACCCTTCTCGCCCGGCAGCTGCTGCGTCCCGAAGCTTGATAGGCTATTAATACTCTAGCTAATTCGACCGATCCATTCAGATTTGCTGTTTCCACTACTTGTCATTGCCGTTGATTAAGAGGCACACGGTGGGCTTGGACTGGGTGTGATGTACGAGGGTGCTAGACTCGATCTGTCTTATGGTGGGAGGAAGAAATATGAAAAGCCTAGTGATGTTTTTCAATTTCGCTATAAATTGGGGAGAAAATGAATATACAGACAGTACGGATATATTTTCTAATATTTTTATATAAGTGAATATAAACGTAAATATTTTTCCCCAAAAAAATAATGTCATGGAACCCCAGTACTTACGTTTTCTACCTTTGGTTTTTGTTTTTATTTTGGATAATATATAATAAAATTAGAAAAACTGATAATTATTCCATTGGTTTATCAAGAGCAGAATATAGTGTATTTTTATTAAATATTTGTTTGCCCCTATTGTTCTTTTGTTGGCCTGCTGGTGGTGCTGCAGCACAGCTTTGTAGTCGGGTGATAAAAAGGCTGAATAGTCGGAGAGATTTAAAAAGGAAAAACATATGTGCAGTTTGAAATGTTTTTGTGAAGATGCAAGTGGAATAAAATGGTTCAGCTTGTATATTTTGAGTACACATTTGCTCATACGGGATAGGTTCTATTTTTTGTATTTTTGTGCGAATAGGGGGCGCCTGTAGGCGAGTGAAAACGGAGGTCGTTGACCTGGTGATTAAAAAAACTATGAAAAACTACAGGAAGTGACTTTAAAATAGTGGATCCTAATTAGTCCTCATTATTCCAGAATAATCTAAAATGTCCCTGCATGCTATTCTTAAGATATGTATCTTCTTGTTGACCGTCTTGTTATTCTGTCAACATGTAAAAGCTAGCATAACATTAGATTACGAAACCCAAGCATCAACAATCGGGATGTCACAACCAGAATTGCGTAAAATATAATATATATAATATCCAAGTACTGTTTAATATCTAAGTGCTGTTTAATATGCAAGTACTGTTTAATATGCAAGTGCTGTTTAATATCCAAGTGCTATTTAATATCCAAGTGCTATTTAATATCCAAGTACTGTTTAATATCCAAGTACTGTTTAATATCTAAGTACTGTTTAATATCCAAGTACTGTTTAATATCCAAGTACTGTTTAATATCCAAGTACTGTTTAATATCCAAGTACTGTTTAATATCTAGGTACTGTTTAATATCCAAATACTGTTTAATATCTAAGTACTGTTTAATATCCAAGTACTGTTTAATATCCAAGTACTGTTTAATACCCAAGTGCTGTTTAATATCCAAGTGCTGTTTAATATCCAAGTCATGTTTAATATCCAAGTCCTGTTTAATATCCAAGTACTGTTTAATATCCAAGTACTGTTGAAACCAGCTCTCAAAATTATATTCATGAGAGAGTTTAATATCTAAATATCTACTATTTTCAACAGTACTTAGATATTAAACTCCTTTCTTAGATATTAAACTCTCTCACGAATACAATTTTGAGAGCTGGTTTCAACAGTAAACTCTCTGTCACCATTTGACCAACGACCAAAAGACCAGCAACCAAACGTCCAAGCACCAAACATTTCCAGTGCACGGCAAAATCAACCAAAAAATAATAATGAAACCCGGGTTAAAGCAGGACATTGTTCCCACCGTTCGGCCCAGCAATAATCCCAAGCTAGAAATTGAAGGAGGAGGGAACCTCACGCTCCTCCTGGGCGGCCTCACGTCGGGTGAAAAATGCAACGATGTCATCGGAGCCTCTCCCCGAGAGGAAGTCGTGAAAAAGAATTAAGGCTTGTCACGCCCGCCGCTGCGCATGCTAACGACTACATTAGGCAGCCCTCAATTAACATAAAGCTCTAGCTCGTCATTTATTCGCCATTTGTCCAGCAGAGCTGCCTGATTGTCTTGCAACCCGAGACTCTAATCTCACTTGGACAAATGTGCTACAACCAGTTTATCTAAAAGTACTTTGTCAAATGTCCCCATGCTTGGACACGCCCCCTTTTTGGCTTTATTTGTCAACAAAGCTCAGGTCCTCGGTGCAAAACGGTGAAGGATGGTTCGCGTTAGCCACCACGCTAGGCTACTCTGCAGGTAATAACCCAGAAATAACACGCAGAAACGACGCCTTAATGATATTACTGATGAAGCTAGGCCAGGATTAGCTAACGTGAGCCGACAGACTGGAAGAAGCCAGAAGGCGTTGGGTGTAATGGCCCCGGCCGAGATAATCCTTCAGAATCAATGCAGTCAATGAAGCTGACTATATGATGGGGGGAACGTGAGAGGGTGCCGTGTACGGCAGCTGCTTTAGTCATGTGGACAATAACGGTTCTTGGCGGATTTTGTTCCCAACTATTAGATGTTTTACTGTCTTGGTTTTTGGGCAAGATGATGTGGCCGATATGGTCATTTTTGATTGAAAATTGAGAAAAGTTAGATGGATTAAACTTCTGAAAAATTAATTTTGATGTCGATGAATGAAATTCGAGAAAAAGTAAGCCGGTTCTTGCATAAAATGGGAAAAACTCAGTTGTGTCTGCCATTTCTGGCTTAAGGTTTTACTTAGGGATGACAAACTAGACCGCTGTGAACATAGTTCCTGGTTGTGCTGCTCACCTGACTTCCTTTTTGAATATGGAGGTGGAAATTGGGAATCAGGGGTGGCTTATACTCGAGAAATTGTCAAATTTAACCATTTTAAGGCAATTTTAAGGGTATGGCTTATACGTGGAGGCGACTTATATGTGAGAAAATTCAGTTTTTCGTTGATGTTTTTCTAGACAAACATCGTAGATAAGTGTAACCAAAGTATGTACTGACACGATTCCTAATTGTACTGCTCACCTGACCTCCTTAAGGAATGTGCAATCCAGAAATCGATTTATACAGTATCTCAGAAACCTGAGATCACCTGTGATCATTTTTTAAAGATTTTCCCTTCAAAATAAGACATTTTCACTCCCTATTAAAACCATGAATATGGAGGTGAAAATTGTGAATCAGGGGGCGGCTTATACTCGAGAAATTGTGAAATTCAATGTTTTTAAGACAATTTTAAGGGTACGGCTTATACGTGGGGCGGCTTATATGCGAGTAATTTAAAAAAATTCAACCATTTTCAGGCAATTTTAAAGGTACGGCTTATACGTGGGGCGGCTTACACTCGAGAAATTGTCAAATTCAACCATTTTAAGGCAATTTTAAAGGTACGGCTTATACGTGGAGGCGACTTATATGTGAGAAAATCCAGTTTTTCAATCCTCAGGTCTTCATTGATGCTCTTCTAGACAACATATGTACTTGTAGGTACTGTATATAGTTATCAAATACTCCTCCAAGTGTTTATTCCTACTTAAAGAGGAGCTTAACGATTGGTTCATCTCGACAGAGGTAAGTATCAGCCAATCCTGACAGCAGTTTCCGACGAACAAGGGAAAGAAGCGTACATTTTCTTTCACCCGACGCCCACCCGCATATTAAGTTATGACACTGGAGAGGCAGTTGCCAGTTGGAGTGGGTCATTAGTCAGCCGTCACAGTTCCGAGTGCTGTGATGAATCTAAAAGGGCCAGCTACGTTACGTAAGGAGGACTAACCCGGCAGCCATTGCCGTTCACTTGATGTGCTGTTTGTGTAGATGCTGACAGCCAGAGAGACCCGTCGGCCGCTATGACTCATTTGACTGTCGTTTCTACTCGCTACAGTCGTTGGAGTCGGGATAATTGTCATCAAAATAGATCTGGCAACTCAAAAATGGCGGAGATTGTCTACCCTTTTGTTTTTTTGTGTATCGCCGCAACATGGGTTAAACCGATATTCCATTGGCAAAATGGCGCTTGGGTTTAATCTCAGAGGTGAGATGAAAACTATATTATGGGGAGTAAAGAGGGAGGAGGGGGGAGGGAGTCTCCTCGGGAAGATGGAGTAACGTACGCTCTGGTGGGGGAATTTGTTTGGCCTAATTCCGATGCCATTCGTAGCACTTGCAAGTAAAGCCGATCATCAAAAGTGTAAAAATTCTTGAAATATGCAGCGTTTGATATCCGCCAGGATCATTTGATCTTGTCGTTTTTTTGCATGCTTTCGAATGGAGAAGGCGGACTTTCATTTAAATGTAATGCCACGTTTCAGGGTGGTATTGCATAACGGCAATGAAATAAATGAACTGGATTAAAATCCCTGAATATTCAGTTTTTTATAGATCTAAAACAATGTTTATTTAGTTTTTTAAAATTTATTTTTAGATTTACAATTTTTTTTAAATATATATATATATATATATATATATATATATATATATAGATATATATATATATATAGATATATATATATATATAGATATATATATATATATATATATATATATATATATATATATATATATATATATATATATATATATATATATATATATATATATATATATATATATATATATAATATTCTTTTATATTATTATTATCATTTTAAAATTATTATTAGTATTTATATTATATATATATATATATATATATATATATATATATATATTATTTATATTATATATATTATTATTATTTATATTATATATATATTATTATTATTTATATTATATATATATTATTATTATTTATATTATATATTATTATTATTTATATTATATATACTATTATTTTATATTATTATTATTGTCTATATTCTATATTGTATATTTTATATTATATATATATAATTTTTAATTATTATTTTTTATATATATATTTTTAGATTTTACAAAATGATTTTTAAACTAAAACCAGAAAAAAATGATTAAAAATATGACAATTATTGATGTAAAAAGGGGTAAAATCAGACTCTTAATTTTAATTTGATCCTAAAACAAAAAGACAGCAATCATTTACTTTCTCGGGCCGCATAAAAAGAATGCGGCGGGCCAGATTTGGCCCCCGGGCCTCCACTTTGACACCAGCGGTCTAGAGGTAAGATTTTGTACCTGAGCCGGGCCTAAAATCTCAACATAATTTGGAATTTTGGATAGAACTGAACATCACAAGTTTCTATCAGCTTCACTTGGGAGACGGATGACTCTCTCCGGCACCCCCGAGTCATCACAAAAAATGAAATTTCAGGTTTGAGTCTACAAATCAAGTTCGGTTCTGGTCAGGTGTTTGGACTGTAGGGCCAACTTCTAGTTTTGTACATATGTGAAGATATTCGAGATTGTTTTTTTGTCACATATTCTTCCAAAAAAGTGGGAGGTTTGTTGCCAGAAACGCTGCAAAATGGGGGTGCCGGCGAGAGTCATTCCTCTCCCAAGTGAAGCCGATAGAAAGGCCATTAGTCGGCGCTGATCTGGAAATTATATGGAATTGATCCTGAGGTAAGAACACTTTTTCAAGCTCGATACTTCCCATTGATTTTGGCTGCTATAATTATAAATGAAAATCGTTACTGAGCCAAGTTGTGTTTTGAGCTGAGTCACACACACACACACACACACACACACAAACACACACCAAATTTCCTTTTAGGGTAAAAAAAAGTGCTATAAAGATGCAGGGTTCGAAATTTTGGACTGTTGATAGATGTCCAATTATGTTGGCCCATTTAAATCAGAGTCATTTAATTTAATAACAAATTAAAAGAATATAGATATTCTTATTTATCATGAAAACTAAATTGCATTTTTAACGGATTTGTCTATTTTTATATCAATGATTATTAGCCAATCGTTTCGTTAATTTACAGCGGCAACCAAAGTTTACCACGGCAAGACGACCAATCATTAACGACCAATGATCAACCGCTCCAAGTCCGAATGGTTTGGACTCGTAACTCATTAGTCTTGAATCCTTTTATGCTATAAATAAAACAATGAAAAATTTACCTACTACAGTAGAGATGTCGTCTTGCTCGTGACCGGACGTTTGGTTGCCAGTCTTTTGGACGCCGGTCTTTTGGTCCCTTTTGGTCGCCTGTCAACAGTGAGAGAGAGAGAGAGTTTAATATCCAAGTACTGTTTAATATCCAAGTACTGTTTAATATCCAAGTACTGTTTAATATCCAAGTACTGTTTAATATCCAAGTGCTGTTTAATATCCAAGTACTGTTTAATATCCAAGTGCTGTTTAATATCCAAGTACTGTTTAATATCCAAGTACTGTTTAATATCCAAGTACTGTTTAATATTCAAATACTGTTTAATATCCAAGTGCTGTTTAATATTCAAGTGCTGTTTAATATCTAAGTACTGTTTAATATCCAAGTACTGTTTAATATCCAAGTACTGTTTAATATCCAAATACTGTTTAATATCCAAATACTGTTTAATATCCAAGTACTGTTTAATATCCAAGTACTGTTTAATATCCAAGTACTGTTTAATATCCAAGTACTGTTTAATATCCAAGTACTGTTTAATATCCAAGTACTGTTTAATATCCAAGTACTGTATAATATCCAAGTGCTGTTTAATATCCAAGTACTGTTTAATATCCAAGTACTGTTTAATATTCAAGTACTGTTTAATATCCAAGTACTGTTTAATATCCAAGTATTGTTTAATATCCAAGTTCTGTTAAAACCATCTTATATTCATGAGAGAGAGTTAAATATCTACTGTTTATTCATGAGAGAGAGTTGAATATCTAAGTACTGTTTAATATCTAAGTGCCGTTTAATATCCAAGTACTGTTTAATATCCAAGTACCGTTGAAAAAAGAAGCTATTTAGATATTAAACAATCTTTCATGAATGGAATAATACCTTGTAGCGATGTATGCTGTGACACAGTGTGTCACTCAAGAAGTTACACATGGACATACACAGACCATCTGACAATGACTACGATTTCCGTGGCACTTAAATACCCACAACAGGAAGTAATCAAGGATGGATTACAGCTGCTCTGACCTGACGGCAAGCCAGGAGGGGCAAAAAATTCGCTCTTGACCAAAAGACCGGCGACCAAAGTCACAAATTCGATGACCGCCTGCAGTAAACTTTTACCGCAACGAGTCAGTCCGCCCACCCGGCGTTCCTCAGGCTTATTTTTCCACCACCTCGTTCCTGTCCAGGTGTCTTATCTCCCATCTTACCACACACAGCCAATCTTTTGGGGGAGATGGCGACAGCAATGTGACAAATCCATCTGTCCCCATTTGAATTTGTATGCTAATTTGAGGGTAATAGCCCCTCCGGTGGCGGTACAGGGGAACAATTCCATCACGCCATCTATGACAGCAACGTGGCAGTACGATGGCCGGGTTGGCCTTGATAGAGGGCGAAGCGGCGCGGGGTAACGAACACCTGCGCGGGGAGGCGGCGTGCGGGTTCGAACACCTGCGCGGGGGGAACGTAGCCTGACCTCCAAGCTCTGGGCGGGTTTGACCTCATTTATTTCCACCGATGAACTTCGACCCCGGACCGCTTCGTGACATGTAGCTTTAATGGATGCTAAGCTAACGTGAGAGTATTGTGGAAGCCTGTTGATTTGATCCGGGGAGACGCTTTCACGCGTCGCCGGGCAGAAAACGGGAAACAGAAGACGCTTGTGTCAAATGAGCCGAGCCGTGTCGTTTTACTCGCCACCTTGGCCCCTCCCCCTTCGGAGTGGCGAAGAGGCGGATGACACCGTTCGACTATCTTTAAATTAATCTATACGGGTGCGGGAAAGATAACATTTCACAACGGTGGATAAGGTTGCTTTTCTTTCCGCTGACACAACAAGCCAATCACGGTGGAGCGGGGATAATAAAGTGTTAGGTTGATTCGGGGAGTTGAAATTGGGATGTTTTCTTGCTTAAATGTGAAATTTGAAGGTACAGAAACAAAATGGCTGCTCGCCAAAGGCATTTTTTTGGGATGAAAACCCTTGTTAAGATTTTTTGTAACAATAATAAGTATTTTTTTGCTATTATAATGACTATGTGAACTGTAGGTTTGTTTCTAAACTTTTGAACTTAAATATATTAAGATATGACAATAATTATAATACAAACAGGCTAAAATGATCAAATAGTGAGCGAATTAGAACTTATTATATCTATAAAATATCATTTATAACACTAAAAATCGATTATATATTGATCTAGTTAGCAAGAAGTATTTATTTACAAATATTATTGTCTGCGTATTAACTATACACATTATATATTGATCTAGATAGCATTTAGCATTATTTATTCACTATTATTATGATTGTATACTAATTAGACCCATAAGTGATGATTCAACCAAAATATTAGCAATGCAAAACATTGTTATGATTTTTTTAAATTAAAATATGGGCGAGATTTAAATTATTACATTTGGGATGATGTAAAAATCGGAAAAATTGATTCATATGTACCATTAAGTGAAATATGATGTTAAATATGTGCTTAATTTTTTAAATAAAAATTAATTGGTAATTTATACCATTAATATTGATATGTATATATATAATTTCATTTTTTGACTAATATAGGGAATTTTACAGTTCTAGCTAATGAAGCATGATTTTAAAATATAAATCACATTTTCCTTCAGCAATTTTATGATTTTTTTAATATCATAATAAAAAATGAAGTCAATATTATTATATATCATACTACACAATAAATATAACTACAACCAAAAACATGAAACATAATCAACAACCAAAACACGAATGATGAGAAGCAACAAAAACGTGTCGACATCTCTTATTAAATTATTAGTATTATATTTAAAAAATATATACAACTATATTTGGGAAGGCGATGGGGTGGATGTGATGGAGGGTTGGGGGGCGTTTTTTACAGGAAGTCGGACATCCTCGAATCTGGACATTGACGTTGATCCTCGTAGAAAGACAGAAACGGACACAAAAAAACAAGATCTATCGGGAAAAAAAGCGAATTCTTACCCCCAAAAAGGCACCGGTGAACGCTGGAATCCGTGTCCGGAAATCGTGCACTCTCGCCGGCTTGCCGAGTCACGCACGCCCGGGGAACGGAGCGACGAGGATCCGCATCTTTTTAGAGCGTCATCTGCAAGAATTTCGGCCATCAGGTAAGCGTTTTCTCCTTAAATCTATCCCAAAAATATGATCTTCTAGTTTAACGATGTTAATATGCGTCTTGTTTGACTGTTTTGATGAAGTCACGTTATTGTTTTGCCTGGAAATGTTTGTAAATCGGAACTGATTGTCCTAATTGGCTCCAGGTGTGCAACTTTTTGGACATCTGTATTGTTGTTATGCATATTTATTTTCATATTTTACTGCAATTTTCAGGGATATGCATCTATTTCAACACGTGTTGACTTAGTAATCAATAGAAAATGTGTTTAGTGTAACTTTTTGCACAACTTTGCAACCTTTTTTTAAGATTTTAAGCAAAATCATGATGAAAAGTGTTGTCATAATTGTTCATTTCAATGGCAATATATCAAGTGTGCAAACATGGATGTTTTAAACTACTTGTTGCATGGAATTCTCTATTTTTTTGTTCACACCATCAAGAATAACAAACCAAAACATGTGCCTAAGCAACCAAATTCAAAGCACCGCCATATTTATGACATTTTTGAGCTTTTGTATTACCTGACCTGCAAATATGATGTAAATATGCATATTTGTTATTGTTTCTAAACCCCAGAGAACCTAGACCCCGCCCCCTAATGCCCCAAAATGTATTCACTCTTCATACTTCATATTCCTTTATTTGTTTATGAGTTATCTTGAATGCAAAGGACAAATAGACACAACAGGTTAAAATACCAACACATTGACACACATAAATAATAAAAAAATACACACATATACTTCATAAAACCACTCATTGGTTCAAAATACCAACACAATGACACATTTAATCAAAAATACACAAATATACTTCACAAAACCACTCATAACATCAAAATACCAACACAACAACACACATTTAATCAAAAATACACAAATATACTTCACAAAACCACTCCTAACATCAAAATACCAACACAACAACGCACATTTTATCAAAAATACACAACTTTACTTCCCAAAACCACCCAACAGATTGAAATAGAAACACACCACACATTCATTATCTATTTATTTATTGATTAACTTATATATAACCTATTTATTTACATCTAAACTGTCATTTTCTGTGTCTGTACTCTCACCCTCATGCTACTATGACTGTAAAATATCTATAAAATTGATCTAATCTAATCTAATCCAATTAAAAGTACACAAACATTTGATTGGCACCAAAATGTGAGTTTAAAATATAGTTTAAAATCCACATCCACAATATAATATGGCCCCTCTAAAAAAGACATTGTTGCCACCTTTTTAAAACCAGGTCAATTCATCCTGGGCTGCTTCAATGCCCCCCCCCCTCCCCCCTGCCCCCACGTCCACCTAAATCCCCCAAAATCCATCTAAGTAAATAAATAAATAGGCAAACCAGCGAAGGGGAACGTAGACAGAGTCTGTCCTTGTGGTCAGATTGGCCACTCATGCTTGAGCGTAGTTAAAAAGGCGCTGCATTATTCAACCCCCCCGACACACACATGAAGGACATTGAATGAGATGAAGGGAGACCCCCGGCCACTTTTTTTGGGGCGCCCGTTTTGGCCACGGTAAGTTTACAGATGCTGGAGGGGGGGCAGCATAGTTGGCTGCTTCATTAGCATCAGCCCCTTTACTAGCTTCTTCCCCCAGGGTCGCTGTCTGTGGTGCTGAAAGTTCTTTTTAATGGGGGAAGTGCATGGTGTTGCTAAAAATGGGTAAAAAATGTTTTTTTTTGGGAGGAATGTGAAATGTATTCGGGATATTAGATGAAAAATGAATAGGATGCAGGGGTGTGCAAAGGGTGGGCCGTGGGCTGGCTTTTTATTGGTTGGTGGGTGCGGACAATATCAGTCTTCGTAGTATGTATGTGTATATATGTGTATATAAAGTATACATATGTATGTATAGTTTATATATGTGTAAATATATTGTATATATATGTATAGTATGTATGTATATATATATATATATGTATTTATGTGTATATATATACATATGTACTTGTATGTATACATACATATATAGTATACATGTATATAGCTATAGTATTTATGTGTATATATACATATGTACTTGTATGTATACATACATATATATGTATAGTATGTATGTGTATGTATATATATTGTATACATATATGTATAGTGTGTATGTATATATATTGTATACATATATGTATAGTGTGTATGTATATATATTGTATACATATATGCATAGTATTTGTGTATATATATATATATATATTGTATACAAATATGTATAGTGTGTATGTATATATATTGTATACATATATGCATAGTATTTGTGTATATACATATTGTATATATAATGTATAGTATGTATGTAAATATATTGTATACATATAAGTATAGTATGTATGTATATATATATATATATATATATATATATATATATATATATATATATATATATATATATATATATATATATATATATATATATATATATATATATATATATATATATATATATATATATATATATATATATATATATATATATATATATATATATATATATATATATATATATATATATATATATATATATATATATATATATATATATATATATATATATATATATATATATATATATATATATATATATATATATATACATATATATATATATATATATATATATATATATATATATATTGTATACATATATGTATAGTGTGTATGTATGTATATATATTGTATACATATATATTTATAGTATGTATGTATGTATATATATTGTATACATATATATTTATAGTATGTATGTGTATGTTTATTGTATATATCTATATATATGGAATGATTGTGTATATATTGTGTATATATTGACATTCAAAACCAATCATAGTACAAGAAATTACTACGTACATAGCGCCTGGTTTTATTCTTCATCTAAATTAGCTAAGCAAAGAGGAACTCGTTATGAAAGGTCAAATGAGTTCAGTGATCTGAAAATGTATTGATTTTCAATGAAAGGAATATGACAAAAAATGGTAAGGCTTTCTAGTATCTTAGTTTGTTGTTGTGGGGAGGTTGAAGGAAAGCACCTTCTTCTTCTTCTTCTTTCTTCGCCGCCACTCGAGAACCTGTTGATCCCAAGCGGAATCTCCAGATGAAAGGCGGCGGCAACGCTCAGACCGTCAAGCATCCTCGCCTTCTCACCGGGAGGTGGGAAATAGTCTGGGAAAACTTTGAATAGGTACAATGAAACGTTATCAGTGGCGGCTTGGAGACGATCAGCCTTTAGCGTACCAGCGTTTTCCATCAAAACACTCTTGTTTGGTTAAACCAGGGGTGGGCAAACTTTTCCGGCCTGGGGGTGTGGCATATTGACTTAAAAAAATTGACAGATGGGCGGGGTCAGCACAAGATTAGATACAAATAAAAAAGTGTATCCGTTAACAGTACATATGCAACATAAATAGAATAAAAGGACTAAAGTATTAACATACTCACTCATCATTAAAGTAAAAAGTATAAAGTAGAAAGTACAGTCAAAAGGAATGTATTAAGAAATATTAAAATGTATACGATACATATAAAAAAGTGCATCCAATAACAGTACATATGAAACATAAAAAGAAAAAAGGACTGAAGTATTAATATACTCATCACTTATCATTAAAGTAAAAAGTATAAAGTACATAGTAAAGTAAGTAAAAGAATGTATTAAGAAATATTAAATTGTATATGACACATATAAAAAAGTGCATCCGTTAACAGTACATATGAAACATAAACAGGAGAATTGGACTAAAGTATTAATATACTCATCACTCATCATTAAAGTAAAACGTATAAAGTACAAATTAGAGTAAGTAACGGAATGTATTAAGAAAATATAAAAATGTCATTTAAAAAAAGATAGAGGGACTGTAAAACACGAAAATTCGAGAAAACATGGTAATTTCTTCATGAAATACAATTTCACTTCATCGTGAAGTACTCTTTTTCGTATTTTTCTTTTTGAGATATCCCTTCACCCCCTCTTTTCCTCCTCCAGGACACCCTGAAAGCATGTCCTGGGGGGTGCGTGTCAATGATTTATGTTGTCCATTTTGCCAGCAGTCCACTGACAGCCGCCATTTGGGCTCAAAAAAATGCTCTCGTCGTTAGAGTGTCGCCGAGGTGGCTCCGGCACAAAGTTCCCACGGGTGCCGGATGTTCTTTTAAAATGCTTCGGTAGAAAAAAGTGCTTACATTTGGGATAATGGCCCTTAAAGTGCTTGGAATTCTTTTTAAGAGTAATTGGAAGAGACATTGCATTAAATGAAGACCATATTTGGTCATTATTCATGTTAAAGTTATCATTAAGTGACCTAAAAATGCCTGAAAATGACCTTAAAAGGACCCGAAATCAACGAATTAAACCTATGAGACTAGTGTAGAAAATATACATAGTATATTCCATTCCTTCCCCGAGTACACCAAAGTAAAGTTTCCTCCGTTTAATTGGTTCAGGTGCCGCCAAGAGCACCGCAGGGGATCCCCTCATATTGACGGCCCACCCACGTCAAGTGCAAATCAGCATGTGATGAGCACCCCGCCGAATCCGTCGGCTCGCCAACTGTGTGACCGCCTCGCCGTTGATGATTTTTACCCATCAGCAAAAAAAAAAAAAAAACAAGCTAACAAAACAACAATGGCAAAAGAGTCAAGATAATTGAGCTGGGGGGCTTGTAAAGACCCTCACATTCCTCTATATGTCAAGTCCAATTCCTCAACAAGACAACACAGCATTTTATCTTAGGGAGTGCCGGATTTTCAGGACTATAAGGCGCACTTAAAAGTCTTAAATTTTCTCCAAAATAGACAGTGCGCCTTATAAATACAGTGCGCCTTATAAATACAGTGCGCCTTATAATACAGTGCGCCTTATAAATACAGTGCGCCTTATAATACAGTGCGCCTTATAATACAGTGGGCCTTATAATACAGTGCGCCTTATATATGGAAAAATGTCATTCATTGAGGGTGCGCCTTATAATACAGTGCGCCTTATAATCCAGTGCGCCTTATAAATACAGTGCGCCATATAATCCAGTGCGCCATATAATCCAGTGCGCCTTATAATACAGTGCGCCTTATAATCCAGTGCGCTTTATAATGCAGTGCGTTTTATAATCCAGTTCACCTTATAATCCAGTGCGCTTTATAATCCAGTGCGCCTTATAATGCAGTGCGCCTTATAATGCAGTGCGCCTTTTAATGCAGTGCACCCTATAATACAGTGCGCCCTATAATACAGTGCACCCTATAATACAGTGCGCCCTACAATACAGTGCGCCCTATAATACAGTGCGCCCTATAATACAGTGCGCCCTATAATACAGTGCGCCCAATAATACAGTGCGTCCTATAATGCAGTGCGCCTTATAATGCAGTGCGCCTTATAATACAGTGCGCGTTACAATACAGTGCGCGTTACAATACAGTGCACCTTATATATGGAAAAATGTCATTCATTGAGGGTACGCCTTATAATGCGGTGCGCCTTATAGTCGTGAAAATACGGTACCATTCCCTAGCCACTTGACAGTTTGCTAAAATCGGGTAATAGCCCATGCTAACGCCTTCTTTTTTGCTTACAATTGGCTTAATTCTACTTGCTACCTGTAGGGGGAGCCCTGTTGCCCGTTTACCACTTTTCAAACGTCACACCCAGGCGGCTGGGGGGTGCGGGTATCGCCGTGCTCCACGCCAGAGCTAAAACGGGCGCCATTGTCCGTATCACGGCCCACTAGCTGACAACAAAAGCAGATTATGTGTTCTATTTGAGGCATATTAAGATGTAACATGCCGGCGGATGGGCCCACCGCGGACCCCCATAAAAGCCGCCGGCAAGCTGCTGAGACCAAGACTCGGCGCCATTTTCCACCTTTTAGCTTCACCTGGGGACTGATTATACCGTGGCTAAGGGCCTTTACCTGGAAAGTCACTTTCACGTTGTAGTCCGCCATTTGTTAGCGAGGCTAATGTCTCATTAAGCCTCGCGAAGGGGGAAATGGCGAGCTCTTTGGGTGAAGGTTACACTCCCAAAAGCTTCGGCTGATGATCGCCATGCGCCACAACAACAAGGCCGATTTGCCCAAGCTTCATTAAGCTGTCGTCTATTTGCCGCCATGGTCATTCTACGTTTTGCCCGTCATAATTACAAAGCCATCAAAACGATGCGATAAACAAGCCCAAAGGCTGGAGAGTCATTAAACGACATGCTAACCCGGCGTTCCCGTTTAAAACGGGCTAAAAACTCGCCATCAGTGTGCTTAACATGCGGAAAATTTGGCATTTTGCTCGCCATTAATCCAAACTTGTCTATGTCTACCAAGCTGAAATGTTGCCAGTTTTGCAAATACTGGCTTTTGATTGGTTGAAAATAGATCACATGTTGCTTTGGATTTTTCTTGGAAGTTTGCTAAGCAGGGGCGGGGCTAGGAGAGTGCTAGGGGCGTGGCTAAAGGGGTAGAGAAGATAAATGGGAGCTCTAATATCATGTTTAAATATTTTTGATGGGTTTACTGGCTTGAAGGACCAATAATATGAAGTTTTATAGAAAAACTAAGCATATTTTTCATATTTTGTTGCTTTGGATTTTACTTGGAAGTTTGCTAAGCAGGGGCGGGGCTAGGAGAGTGCTAGGGGCGTGGCTAAAGGGGTAGAGAAGTTAAACGGGGGTTCTAATATCGTGTTTAAGTATTTTAGATGGGTTAACTGGCATGAATGACCAATAATATGAAGTTTTATGGAAAAACTAAGCATATTTTTCATATTTTGTTGCTTTGGATTTTTCTGGGAACTTTGCTAAGCAGGGGCGGGGCTAAGAAAGTGATAGGGGCGTGGCTAAAGGGGTAGAGAAGATAAACAGGAGTTCTAATATCGTGTTTAAGTATTTTTGATGGGTTAACTGGCTTAAATGACCAATAATATGAAGTTTTATAGAAAAATAAGCATATTCTTCATTATAAGCAAATATTTAATAATAATATGACATCAAATAATGACAAGTAGTAAATAAGCTCCGCCCTTAGTGGTAGGGTTATGGCGTCCTCGCTACCTGATGACTACTGGCAAAGTTTTTATCACGTGGGAATGCAGACATGGTCACCTTACCCTGGGATTCACTTGCATTGGAAATCAATAAGCTCCGCCCTCTCTTTTGCTATTTAATTGTTAGGGTGGCAAAAATAGCGCTGTTGTTAGCGCCAGGCGTTGTTGCAACGTCAGCCAGGACGGCCTGACTTTCATTCGCTCATTCCCTTAGCAGAGCTAGCGGTTATTTATTTTTTTTTATCCCGACCACGGCACCCCCTGACTTTTTAACTTCACCCGTCAAATCAAGATCGCATATAAAGTACCCCTTCATGTCTCAAACGTGAAAAGGTCGGCGGTTTGTTTTTGTTTTTGAAGGGATTGAAACAGTTGGGCGTTTAGCGTCGCCGATAAGCGAATAGCGCTAGCGATTTGTCTCTCTGGCACCCCCCGCGGGATCTTTGACGCCAAACCATCAATCAATCGTTACGTACTCCAAGGACAACTTTGTCTCTTGATGCAATTTGTAAGGCTGTCCAGTCCAATTGATTCCTTAAGCGGCAAAAAAAGAACATTAACCTCCCGTGTTTGCCGTAAACAAGACAATAAATGATAGCGCCGGTGCCTGTCGGCAACCCCCCCCCCCCCCGCTACGTGACAAACAACAAGATGAACAGTGACCGGGAGAATGATTGATTCAATGGGATTTAATGGAACGCTGTTATCAATGCTTTGGTGCTGGTGGCCCATTCTTCATACCACCCAAATACGCTCCTGCCATCGACTTGGGTCATGAACCGTGGGTCTACGGTTACCCTGGCGACGCCATAGCGGCCATTTTTTTCTCGTTCAACCACCAGGGGTGTTGAGACATGCCTTGGCGTTGTACTTTTCAGCTAAGTTAAACGATTACCGTATTTTCTCGCTTATAAGCCGCCTCAACGTATAAGCCGTACCTTTAAAATTGCCGTAAAATAGTTGAATTTGACAATTACTCGCATATAAGCCGCCCCACGTATAAGCCGTACCTTTAAAATTGCCTTAAAATAGTTGAACTTGACAATTACTCGCATATAAGCCGCCCTACACATAAGCCGTACCTTTAAAGTGGTTGAATTTTAAAATTACTCGCATATAAGCCGCCTTACACAAAGCCATACCTTTAAAATTGCCTTAAAAGGATTAAATTTGACAATTTCTCGAGTATAAGCCACCCCCTGATTCACAATTTTCAACTCCATATCTATTGTTTTAATAGGGAGTGCAAATGTCTTATTTTGAAGGGAAAATCTTTAAAAAAAATGATCACAGGTGGTATTTCTGAGATACTGTATCAATCGATTTCTGGATTGCACATTCCTTAAGGAGGTCAGGTGAGCGGTACAACCAGGAAGTGTGTTGGTAGTGGTCTAGTTTGTCTTGGGTAAAATGGCGACATCTTGAGACTATTAATAGCAAGCAAAAGTGAGTTTTTTCAAGTTTAATTCAAGGTAGGGTTTATTTTTTTCTTGAAAATCATTCATAGACGTCAAAATAACTTATTTATTTTCTGTATTTTGAAAGAAATGTTCATATCGGCCACTTTTGTCTTACGTTACAACGTCTCGTCTTTGTCACCTTGCAGTTTCGAGCATGTCAAGTCTAATTTGTGCGCATATAAGCCGTACCCACGATTCAGTCTTGTTGTTTTATGTGCGTGTGTGACAAATATGCGATAAAATACGGTAATTCATGTATTTTTTCCTTTTTGTTCCGGGCAAACATTCCCAGAAGTGTCTGACAAAAGGCGACGTGACGTGTCAGCCTCCTTGCGCATTTTCTGCGTCTGATAAGACAAGTCTAGAGGGAGGGAGATCCAATATTAGCAACATACGCGTTGGCTTTGTACAAAAGAGTTGTCTTTGGCGGAGACATCCTTGGCAGTCACATAGGGATCCGTTCAATCATGTTTTTTGGGGGTGGCGTTGAACTTACCTGGCTTCCCAAAACCTAAACCTTGATGCTTAATGTGGCCTTACTTAGCAATTGGCGTCAACTTTCCATGTTAATTGTCTGCAAGTGTACTGTTCTGTCAACTGTTCTGCATTCTGGAAACGTGTGTTTCTGTAACGTCTGTCAATTCGGTGCTCGGACTTTTGGTCGCTGGTCAAATGGAGACAGAGAGTTTACTGTTGAAACCAGCTCCCAAAATTATAATTATGTGAGTTTAATATGTAAGAGAGAGAATTTAATATCTAAGTACTGTTTAACATCTTAGAGAGAAGTTTAATATCTAAGAGAGAATAATATCTAAGAGAGAAGTTTAATATCTAAGTACTGTTTAATATCTAAGTACTGTTTAATATCTAAGTACTGTTTAATATCTAAGAGAGAAGTTTAATATCTAAGTACTGTTTAATATCTAAGAGAGAAGTTTAATATCTAAGTACTGTTTAATATCCAAGTGCTGTTTAATATCCAAGTACTGTTTAATATGCAAGTGCTGTTTAATATCCAAGTGCTGTTTAATATCCAAGTGCTGTTTAATATCCAAGTGCTGTTTAATATCCAAGCGCTGTTTAATATCCAAGCGCTGTTTAATATCCAAGCGCTGTTTAATATCCAAATGCTGTTTAATATCCAAGTACTGTATAATATACAAGTAAGTTGAAACCAGCTCTCAAAATTAGTTTATGAGAGAGTTTAATATCTAAGAGAGAGACTTTAATATCTAAGTACTGTTTAATATCTAAGTACATTTGACCGGCAACCAAACGTCCAGCTCCCAAACATCCAGTCACAGTCAATTCTCATACTTTTCCTCATTAAGTTTTCCAGTACACCATATGACAGACAAAAAGCATCTTGATAAAACACCTAACCTCACACTCGGCGCCATCTTTGCATCCCACCCACCTATCCGCCTCTCTCATACCGATGCATTAACTGGTTAGATTCCGTCTTGTTCATAACAAAACCTGTAGACATTTTATTTATTCACTCTCTGGGAATGCAACCAAGGCAGAGTTGACAAACAATCTTATGATGCCGCTTTCATGTCAGGGCCCTCGCCAAGAAATCCTGAACCCTAACAAATCCCGCCCCGCCCCCTTATGTCGCCCTTTTGGCTGTCTCCTTCCCATTCTTCCAGCCTCGCGGAATGTCTCCGTCACTTGTCAAAGTCCCTTTTCCCTAGCCACGGGCCCTGTTGACACAGGAATCCGTCACTCCTCACACGGGACGTGTTGGCGGCCATTACTATTCATGAAGCGGTGTCATCTACTCTGTCACCCCTTGTCGGAGGGGAGTCCACGGCACTCCCCTTCTTTATCAGTCAGGGGTGGCTAATGAGAAGCACTGGGGTAGGAATACAGCCACTGGAAAAGCAATGTCTTTAAAACTCTACTAATTCATTTCGGGGCTTATAATTGAAATGGAAGCTAACTGAACTATGGACACAGATCATTGTCTTCGGCTGGATTATTTTTTTCGGAGATTTCCTCTTGGCTTTTTCTACTAAAAACATTAGAGAAGGAAATGATGGGTATTTAAGAATGTTCAGATTAGGCTGTAGAATCCCAAGACTGGATAATATACCCAGGAATCTGCATATATTGTTCAATAATTGGACAAAAAGGTCTAGTAGGGGTAAAGTACTCAAATACCTTCCTTAATTTGTATGTGTATTTTCTAGAATAGTTTTTTTACATAAGTCAAATTCCATCTGCTCGCTGCTTGACGTTGAATACGACTCATATTAGCCAACCTAATCCTAACCACAGACTGTGATGCTAACTCTTAACACTAGGGGCGACGAAGACCTATTCCATGGCAAACTGGGTTCAAACCACAACCGAATATAACACAAAGTTAAAGGTTTCGGGATAAACTAAATTGATGTGAATATTTTTACTTTAGTGTCTGAATTGTTCGACTACCCAAGTATCAGATCCAACACGATGTGTCAAAGTGGCGGCCCGGGGGCCAAATCTGAGTCCGACACCCTTGCTATTGAAAAAGCCACCGGTGCCGAAAAAAACGGAAGCTATTTGGGGAAGTATTCGAGTCTCCAGTGTCGGATCGGAAGGTAATTTTACCCACCCGATTTCCACTGTATTTTAGCATTCAAGCAGGGAAAGCTATTTACGGGTATCCGAGATGCAGCAGACAGAAATACCACACGGTTGGAGGAAGAAGCGGGAGCACGACACATCTGACACTCTAAAGCGGTGGGTGTTAAAATGCTTTTACGCTGAAAATAGCCAGTCAAGCTGATTTGGCTAATTTGATTTGGATTCGAGGTTGGTTAAAAGTAGCACAAAAACAACAGCCATTCCATTTACCATGTACACTGGGTCAAAAAAGCTTGGTCGCCATTTACAAAACATTTATTTATCGAGGAATATTAGCTACCGTATTTTCCCGACTATACGGCGCATCGTATTTTAAGGCGCAGTGCCAATAACGAGTGCTATTTCTGTATTTTACACACACAAAAGGACGCACCGTTTTTATAGAAGCAGACAAGCATGGCAAAACATACACTAACTTACACCCACATGCTAAAAACAAGTTTTTAAAAAGGCAATAGAAGCAAAACTGTGTTCAGTTGTACTGCATATAGCCATTTTACAATGTACTCATGTCATTATCCATCAAAATTACTTCGTAAAGCTGTATTGATGCCCATTGCTATTGGGTGTATTGACAAAAGAACTATATATCCCAGCAGTTACTGCGTAGTACTTTTTCTACGGGAAAATAGTAGTTGCCGTAGTTGTGAGAGCTGTAGAGGATGGTGTACCCTATTGACTGATTTATTTGATTTTAATCGTGCTAAAAATGTTAGTATATGTCCATATATAAGGCGCACTGGATTATAAGTCGCCCTGTCTATTTTGGAGAAAATTTAAGACTTTTATGTGCACCTTTATAGTCGTAAAAATACAGTATATCATTTTTAATGAGGATTGATAGGTGGGAGGTAAAAATGCTTGGTTAACCGACCTATTTTATCCACAAAGTGTGAAAGAGTGCGGAAACTCGTTGACCTAATCGTGCAGAAACGGTGACTACTTACAGGAGCATATCTAAACAGGTGCTTCCTCGAGTTCCCCGGCCAAGCCGGTGGCGGCGTGAAAATTTGCTTCCCCCGCATGGGGGCACGTGAAAGAACAGGTGCTTTTGAAATGGAATTCAAGGGAGATTTGAAGTAGGAAAAATGTAGGGAGCCTGCCATGTTGTAGAGAGCCGATTATCAAACTGGCGAAGAAGAACCTTTGGGAGAAAACGGCACCCCCAAATTGCCAATGACATCAGGACATTTTGTTCTGGACTGTCAGCTGATCTAGAGCCTTTGTCTTATTTGCTTTTTCTATCCAAAGATGCGAGTGGTGGGTGTTTTGTGCCCCCGTGCTTATTATAGATTCCATTAAGATGACAGTTAAATTGGACGTGGTGCCATTCCACCCCAAGCCCATCAGCTCTGGAGTGTGCTGTTTGTTTTAAGACGAAAGTATGCTGAGTCACGGAAGTGCTTAAATCTTCCAGGAGATATCAGATCAATTAAAATGCCACAGCCACCGAGTGGCGGCTGCTCTCACCCGGTGAGATACAAACAATAGAAAGGGAAGATAAATCTGTCTTTTCCAATGGGCCTGCTGTGTAGTTGGGGGGGAGGGGAGGAGGGGGGTCGCCTCGATAAAGGCTAGGAGGGTTGGATTTAACAGGGGAAGGTTTTTTACTCAAGATTATTGCTAGGACAGATGCAGAATTTGTCAAGTCTACTTCTCTGAGCTATGAGGTATAATGGCGTTATTGACATGGTTGGAGTCCCAAAGTTCTTTGATAATCGGAAATCTGCAGTTTCTGGACTACAAGACGTTTTACCTTATACTTGACTGTTGAAGCCAGCTCTCAAAATTATATTCATGAGAGAGTTTAATATCTAAGAGACAGAGTTTACTATATACGTACTGTTTAATATCCAAGTACTGTTTAATATCTAAGTAGGGTTTAATATCCAAGTAGGGTTTAATATCTAAGTAGGGTTTAATATCCAAGTAGGGTTTAATATCCAAGTAGGGTTTAATATCTAAGTATTGTTTAATATCCAAGTACTGTTTAATATCCAAGTACTGTTTAATATCCAAGTCCTGTTTAATATCTAAGTACTGTTTAATATTCAAGTACTATTGAAACCAGCTCTCAAATTTATATTCATGAGAGAGTTTAATATCTAAATATCTACTGTATTCAACAGTACTTACATATTAAACAGTACTTGGATATTAAACTTTCTCTCTCATGAATATAATTCTGAGAACTGGTTTCAACAGTAAACTCTCTGTCACCATTTGACCGGCGACCAAATGTCCGATCACCACTTTATTAATTAACTCCCTGACAACATTTTCCCAAACTAGACCCAAAAGTTGAAAACATCAGCCAGATGTGGCCAAGTATAAATGTAAAAAAAAACCCTCTGTGACTTAGTCATCAGGCACTAGGGTGTTTAATCAGCATGCAACGAGCACCGTGGGCTCTAAAACCAGCAGCCGTTCATCCTCCTCGCTCATCCTTCATGCATATTTATCCCCGCAGCTTTTCTCCGCGTCTTCCGAAGATGCGTATTGACGTGGCGAGCGCCATTTCTATCCTTCAACGCCACACCTAAAGGCCTCCCCCTTCTATTGGACTTAGCCCACCACACGGTCCAACTCTAGCCCACCACGAACAAAGATATAATCCTCCCTTAACCTAAACGCGGCTGTAAATATTCAAAGACGCCATCTGACGATGTACGTGATAGAAATCCCGTTTGGCGTCTCTAAAAGCGTGCAATTGGAGGACATCAATTTCCCCTCCCTACGACAAATGCTTATTCATTTCCCCCATTTGTCATTCCGATGGTTATTTTATAGCGCCGGACTATTAATTGAACTGCTTCTCCCGCGTAACAATTCAAGGCCCGGCGCATCCATTACTAAAGGACTCGCGCCGGAAACATTGTGGAACGCCATCACAAATCAAACTAAGCTGAGAGGGGGACCTCATAGTAATGTAACACAATCGCTCTCATCTTTCATTTACAATGGCTTCTTTCTTCACTCGTGCGGAGAAAAGATCGGATTTGAGGTTTGACTGTTTAGAGTTCCTATTGGGCGCTAGGTGGGTGACAAATACCAGACAAACTTTGTTTTACTTTAGCTGTACTCAAGGGTGGCAGACTGGGTCGGTTTAATGTTAACTTGATTTCATGTGGGCTGGACCATTTTAGATATAATATTTAGATTTTTTTTTAAATTAATGGATTAAAAGAACTGGATTAAAAGCCGTGAATATTCAGTTTTTTTAGAGATCTAAAACAATGTGTATTTTTGAATTTTTAAAATATATTTTTCGATTTTACTAAATTATTTTTGAACTAAAAAAACAGAAATAATTGATTAAAAAATGACAATTACTGATTTAAAAGGGGGAAAATCAGGAAATTTAATATACATCAATACTATTTATTTTTAGATTTTACAAAATGATTATTGAACTAAAGAAACAGAAATAATGTATTAAAAAATGACAATTATTGATTTAAAAGGGGAAAAATCAGGAAATTTAATATACATCTATACTCTTCATTTTAATTTGATCCTAAAACAGAACTGGATTAAAATCCCTTAATATTCAGTTTTTTATAGATCTAAAATAATGTTTATTTTAGGTTTTTATACATAAATATATTTTTAAATTTTACTGAATGATTTTTGAACTCAAAAACACAGAAAAAATGGATTAAAAAATGACAATTATTGATTTAAAAGGGGTAAAAATCAGGAAATTTAACATACATCTATACTCCATTTTAATCTGATCCTAAAACAGAAAGTCAACACTCATAATTAACTTTCCCGGCCACACAAAACAATGCAACGGCCCAGATTTAGCCCCCGGTCCGCCACTTTGACGCCAGCCTTGGTGATGCCAAACTCTCGTGACAGAAAAAACACGCCATCTGACGTCCCGCCACATAAAATGAAAACCCAGCAAACAGGACTGTGGAAATCTGTTTTCTCAACTTGGCCAGATAATTATTTCCCTCTGAATAGCACAGTGGAGCAGTAAATTGGTTTCAATGCATTTCGGCGCCAGATTGAATTGACAAATGGACAACTCATCAATCTCAAATGACTTTTTTCGATTATCCAAGCCATTTTTCGGACATTTTATAACTTAAAAATGGTCCAAAATCTGCTTTTTTCAGTCTCTTACCGGCTAATAATGTATTGGAGTTACATCTGTTAGCCTAAAGTTAGATCATCCGGGGCGCTGCCGGAATGAATCTGCATCGTTGGGAAGCCAAACAAGGCTGACATTTGTCCTCGCTGTCTCTTTGCGTTTGCAATGGCGGCCTGTGTAAATAAAGGCTACTCTAGTGTTCTTAGGCTTCTCTGTTTGGATGTTGTTTGGGATTAGAAATCTCATTTCGCCCACAGCCTTGCTTACTTTAAGTTGGTCAGCTCATCCGCAGACTTCACAGCTGACAAACAAGCGGCAATGCGATTTTTCGCGGGTTATTTGCTGCTTTTTTTTTCAAATAGGCATTTGCGCAGGGTGGAGCTTGTCCGCCGGGTCGGGAAGTGCTCTAGGGGGGGGGGGGTTAGTCGACGTATCCCAAATCTGTCCGAAGAGGCCGGCGCGATGCTGAAAGATTTAGAGGGAGTCGGCCAAGAGGGCACGGAGGCAAGGGCAGCCTTTGTGCCGCAGAGAGATGACTGACAAATGGCTGTCACTTGGGTTATGGACTGTGATGAGGAACAAAAGAGGCTTTCATGGAGGAACCCAGTCAGTCCCCGGTATTATCTACACCCGACTCTACGTGACCGGACTTTTGGTCGCTGTTCTTTCGGTCCCGTTAGGTCGCCAGTCTTTTGGTCGCCTGTCAAATGGTGACAGAGTTTACTGTTGAAACCAGCTCCCAAAATTATATTCATGAGAGAGTTTATTATCTAAGAGGGAAGTTTAATAGCTAAGTACTGTTTAAAATCTAAGTACTGTTTAATATCCAAGTACTGTTTAATATCCAAGTACTGTTTAATATCCAAGTTCTGTTTAATATGCAAGTACTGTTTAATATCCAAGCACTGTTTAATATGCAAGTACTGTTTAATATGCAAGTACTGTTTAATATCTAAGTACTGTTTAATATGCAAGTACTGTTTAATATGCAAGTACTGTTTAATATGGAAGTACTGTTTAATATGCAAGGACTGTTTAATATCCAAGCACTGTTTAATATGCAAGTACTGTTTAATATCCAAGTACTGTTTAATATCCAAGTACTGTTTAATATGCAAGTACTGTTTAATATCTAAGTACTGTTTAATATGCAAGTACTGTTTAATATCCAAGTACTGTTTAATATCCAAGTACTGTTTAATATCCAAGCACTGTTTAATATCCAAGCACTGTTTAATATCCAAGTACTGTTTCATATCCAAGTCCTGTTTAATATTCAAGTACTGTTTAATATCCAAGTACTGTTTGATATCTAAGTACTGTTGAATCCAGCTCTCAAAATTATATTCATAAGAGAGAGTTTAATATCTAAATATCTACTGTTTTCAACAGTACTTGCATATTAAGCAGTACTTGTGTATTAAACTCTCTCTCTCATGGATATAATTTTGAGAGCTGGTTTCAACAGTAAACTCTCTGCCACCATTTGACCGGCAACCAAAAGGGACCAAAACAACGGCGACCAAAAGTCAGAGCACCCAACTCTAATATCCAATACCTTTTACAGGGGCGCTAGTAGACCTTGTGTCTCGTGCCAGACTACATACAGACTGTGACAATAACCAAAACACCCAAACCAAACAGGGCATGTCCCAACACCCTCAAATGATCCCTATTATTCCGCCAAGAATCCATTTTAACCGCTACGATTCAATAACGAAGCCATTATCAGGTGAATCGTCCTCTACTTTAAAGAGTCAGTGGAAACGAGTCCTCCATATTCGTCCTCCTTCAAATCTACCTTCACTTTTTGGAGAAAATCGTCCGCAGGATTACGAGGCTGGGATCATTACTTCCCCTTTAGCCGCTTTGATGCACGTCACGCCGTTGCAAATCCTCCTCCAGATAGACGCAAACAAATAAGGCTTCTTAAAGGTCAGTAAAAGTTGACAGGCGCTCATCACTCGCGCCTCTGCTCTTCATAGATAGCTTTCAATTGATTTTCTTTCCGCGCTCAGGAAAAAGACACTTTTCCACAGAGACGGTTTAACCAAAAAACAGCCACGTCCACGTTGATGTATGTCCATTTCACGTGGCTCCTCCCCCTGCAATTGCAACCAGTAGACCACTAGTTGTAGTACAGTTATAGGTGGACCGTGTTTTCACGACTATAAGGTGCACCGTATTATAAGGCGCACCCTCAATGAATGACATTTTTTCCCATATATAAGGCGCACTGTCTATTTTGGAGAAAATTTAAGACTTAAGTGCGTCTTATAGTGGTGAAAATACGGTAATTGTTATTGACTTCCGGGTATGAGTCACCTCTAGAGCCAGCCATTGTTGATGTTTTGGATTTTTTTGTATAAAATCTTGCAGTGGGGGAGGAGCTATATGATGGAAGATGTTGTAAACTAAAATGGCATCTGCATATTTAACAGTATTGTTTCAGTTCAGTATTCCGTATTTTCACGACTATAAGGTGCACCGCATTATAAGGCGCACCCTCAATGAATGTCATTTTTTCCATATATAAGGCGCACTGTATTATAAGGCGCACTGTATTATAAGGCGCACTGTATTATAAGGCGCACTGTCTATTTTGGAGAAAATGTAAGACTTAAGTGCGTCTTATAGTGGTGAAAATACAGTAATTGTTATTGACTTCCGGGTATGAGTCACCTCTAGAGCCAGCCATTGTTGATGTTTTGGATTTTTTTGTATAAAATCTTGCAGTGGGGGAGGAGCTATATGATGGAAGATGTTGTAAACTAAAATGGCATCTGCATATTTAACAGTATTGTTTCAGTTCAGGCGTATGTGTTTTTTTAATATCCGACAATGGAAGTTTTTCATTTTTGGTTTTCTGTTTTCTTCCATATATAAGGCGCACTGGATTATAAGGCTCCCTATCTATTTTGGAGAAAATTTAAGACTTTGAAGTACACCTTATAGTCTATAGAAAATACCGTAGTTGTAATGCATTTAACCTGGTTTGTTGTCATTTGATTGGCCGGATTGTGTCTTTACCAAACATTTTTAATTGAGGAAAAACCAGTCCGCCATTTTCTGGTTTGAATCTAAAGCCTGCAGTGCAATTGAGTTAAGCTCTCCTTAATAATCTCCTGATAAGAAATAGCAGACTAGATGATTAATTATAGCCATTGTGCTTGTGGACTGATGTGCCCCATCATGGCATCTATCTGGGAACCCCCCCCCCCCCCCCCCCCCCCGTTCTACTCATTCCTGTGACTCTGAGGGTAGTTTTTCAAAGGGATATAAAGACTAGTCAACTGTAACGCTAAGTGAAAGTCATTCTCTAAAATGTAGCTTTAAAAGCTACTCTTTATAATTGAAAGTGATGAAATGGAGACAATTAGAATAGAAGCTCAGAGTGGAATTTTTATGGGTTAATCTTTAATAAGAATGACCTAACTTTTGTTCCACTTGGTAGTTGAGTTGGATACATTTCAAAATGGCCGACATTTGAATTGGTTTGGTGCATTTTTTAAGACAACTGATTGTTTTTTTTTAGTTTTTTAAAGACTGTAGTGTTAATTCTTAGCCAGATGGGATTATTTTTTTGCCTTCGTGGCTTTTTTTTGTATCTTCAACCCGCCTTGTTTTGTTTTCTCGGCTGAATTGATTAGATAGAAAGGAGGACGGAGAAAAAAATAAGATGTAATCTCATGCATTCCGACGGCATCCATCTCTAGAGATGGACAAAGTTATTACACAGCGCCAGTTGACGTATTGTGTTGGGCTTTGGGACCAAGCCCGGGTGAGCAAAAAAGACCGAAGAACCATTAAGAGTTGAAGACCAAGACAAAGAAAAGTTGCCAGGCCCAAAAAACCCCGAAAAACAGCTCTGGCAACTTTGTCTCACTCAGTCTTTCCTCCTATCACTACCCAACGGCTAACAGATTGTCCCGCCACTACCGAATTATTTCAACCTATCGATGGTGACGGCACCTTGTTTGGCTTTTCCCCGGGTAGGAAATTGTCCTCTTCGAACGTCACCAGGTGGGACGAAAAACGTTGTGATCTACTGCCAAAAACGTAGTTGATTCCCAGCTCTCTTTATAAAACGCATTGCGGTAATCTATAGAGAACGTTCCTCCTTATGTTGATTCACTTTTTCGTGGTTAAATATGAATGGAATCGTGCTTACCCGCGTTTGGAGATCCTACATTTTTCATCTGGGCTGTCAGTAAGGCTGTGAACTTGGATTAACTCTTTGATTGAGTCGGATTTCCTACACGGGCAAGTTGGTTTGGACATTTCCGGAAGTGGGCAGCTATTTAATAGAGACGCTGACCCTACTTACGAATGAGTTAGGTTCTGTGAGTTGTTCATAAGTTGGATGTGTTCATAAGTTGGATGTGTTCATAAGTTGGATGTGTTCATAAGTTGGATGTGTTCATAAGTTGGATGTGTTCATAAGTTGGATGTGTTCATAAGTTGGATGTGTTCATAAGTTGGATGTGTTCATAAGTTGGATGTGTTCATAAGTTGGATGTGTTCATAAGTTGGATGTGTTCATAAGTTGGATGTGTTCATAAGTTGGATGTGTTCATAAGTTGGATGTGTTCATAAGTTGGATGTGTTCATAAGTTGGATGTGTTCATAAGTTGGATGTGTTCATAAGTTGAAATTGTTCAAATTAAAGTTGATTCAATGCTATATTTTGTATTATAATTGATATTTAAAGCCTATATAGGCATATTGAAGGTTTATATAAGTGTATTTGTATGTTTAAGGCTTGTATAAGTAACCAGCATTGGTTTGTACTGGAAAAAAACATTGTATAAAATGGAGAGAATACATACAGTACTGTATACATAAATTAGAGACATATTTACTAGAAAACTGAAGCTATCTAATGACGATTGCACAGTTCTCTTCTGTTTTTCATCATAAATGATACTGTAGCACTGTATGGCATTATTTAATTGATTTACAACCTTTGTACAACGTTCAATATTTGCGTCCTGCTGCTCCATCTTTCTGTTTATAAATGGTACTGATGGTGGAACCATTCAAGTTGTATTCCCGTGCAATGCTCACCACTTTCTCACACGCATCAAGCTTCTTTATCATTGCCACTTTGGTTTCAAATGAAATGGTTTGCCTCTTCCATGAACTCGAACTTACGAACATTTTCCAACATAAACACAATTTGCAGACATGTTCGTATGTATTTATTCGTAAGTTGAATGTTCGTAAGTAGGGGAGCGTCTGTACATGCTTTGTAGTGAAGGATAAACTTCAAACAGCCAGGTGAAACGCTAAATCATTCCGCATTAGTTTGCACTTGAAGGTAAACAAAAACAAACTTAAGGATCTGTTCTTTGCTAGATTCCAGGTGCACGGCAAATGCGGGTCAGTGGGCGGGCAAGCTTTGCTTTTACTGGCACGCCTCCGGCTTTTGTGACAACTTTACCGCAGCCTGGTTTTCTCAAGGGTAGCCTCGTGCTGGCACTACATAAAATACTATTTTTTTGGGTTTCTTCCTGGAAACCGAAACAAGGAAAAGTTCTTCTTTTCAAGTTATCATTCTTTAGAAAATGTGTCTTTGTATCTTAGTTGGGAGGAATGTGTAGATACTTCTACTTCACCTTGCCACACCTGCTCGATCGGAGATAAGTAGGCGGGTCAATGTCTAGCTCATCGTGGGGGCCCACACCTCATTTAGCCCGCCATGCCAATAACTGCCAGGTGACGGCGTTGATTGACAGCTCTCCTCTGACAAGGTTTATGGGGGTCAGGACCTTCTTCTGTTGTCACCTTCAAGTGGATGTCATTAGTCAGAGGACCTCAGCTGCCGCTTTTGTGTGAAAGACAATACAAGGTGATGATTTGTCGTCGATTTTCAGGGAGAAAACCGTTTTTTAAGTGATCAACGTTAAACCGGATCAATGGTGTTGGGTTGTTAAAAGTCACAACTACGAATGTCTAGGCCAGGGATGGGCAAACTTTTCAGCCCGGGGGGGTTCACATTGACTTTAAAAATTTGACAGATGGGCGGGGTCAGCACAAGATAAGATACATATAAAAAAGTGCATCCGTTAACAGTACATATAAAACATATATGGAAAAAAAGGACTAAAGTATTAACATACTCACTCATCATTAAAGTAAAAAGTATAAAGTACAATGTGAAGTAAAAAGGAATGTATTAAGAAATATTAAAATGTATACGATACACATAAAAAAGTGCGTCCGTTAACAGTACATATGAATCATAAACAGAAAAAAGGACTAAAGTATTAACATACTCATCTTTTAAGTAGAAGGTATAAAGTACAAAGTAAAGTAAGTAAAGGAATATATTAAGAAATACTAAAATCTCATTTAATAAAATATAAAGTGGATGTAAAACCCAAAAAACCCAAAAGAGTGGACAGAGCTACTGCTATTGGATTCCACATGACGGCGCCATCTTGGGGAAAAATACATTATTTTGACAACATCATTGGGCCGGATTAAAAAGACAACGGGAGGGCTATTTTGGATTTTTCTAGGATTATGGCAAAATCTTATATTTTACAGTAAAGGTTTACAAGGGTTAGAAAGGTTAGAGGAGCATTCTAATGGACACTAGGGGGGAGAATACTACTGTTATATCCCCTCCGGCACCCCTGTATAGCTTATCTGTCTCCATAGCGGCAAATATTTATGTAGAACTTAAGCTCTGATTGAGGCTTCTGTACGACAGTTCAATTTCTGAAGCGATTATGGTCTTGACTGACCCTGAATCAGTCTCAACGTAAAGGTGATCTTGACTTGGGTTTTCCATCTTGTTGGTTTTCACATCCAGGATCAGTCAATGCCTCAGGAGCGACCAATTAGTCGGAAACTGTCTGCTTGTTTCTTTCATTCACAACTGCTTTGATCACTTTCCCTGTTAATTGGCAGGGGGCGCTTGTCCATTTGTGGTTGCTTGGCTGCGTCCACTCGAGATTTGTCAGGACAAATAATTCAAAGGCAACAAAAGATGGCAGGGTTTGTCCTTTTTTTGTCTCGCTTATTTGCTTTCATGTGTCTTGTACTACAATCACAAACAATCATAAGTCAAACAACAACCCAGAACTAATAGTTTTTACATCTTAGGACTTGGTAGATCAAGTTTAAGTCCTCAAACCTAGTTGAAACCGGTTCTCCTTCTACATCTGAGCAGTTTCTTTCCTCCTAGTTTCCGGGAAATCCTTTTTAGCCATCAAACCGAGTCAACAAAGCGCCAGTGGGGGTCTCCGAGTCCACTTGCAATGGCCCCCGAAGTTATTCACAGCGTGACGCCAGGTGTGCTTTTTAAGATATAGAATCAACAGCAAGTCGAACAGCGATTTCCCGGCATAACAACGCCATGCGCGATGTTGATGGATTTCATATTACACTCAAAGGGACGAAAAAGGGGAGGGGTTTGACATCTGTTCCAAAGCACTTTCCAGCCTTTTGCATCTGGCTACAAAGTAACGGGTCGGGAGGCGGACGTCTGGCTTGCTTAGATTAAAATGTGTCAACAAGCTTAACTGCTGTCTTTGAAACTGCCCCCCCCCCCCTCCAATTTCAATTGAGGCTTTGCATGATCGCACCCCTTGTACATTACAACACTAGCCTTACACCTGATATGCTGTATTTGTGACATATTCCCTAATGTATTCCACGATAGATCTCCTTTTGTACATGAGTGGCCACGTTCTCATGCCACGCCTCTTCTGCTTCTTATTCCGTCATGGGGATCATTTTCTTGGAAACCTTTAAAAGGCTACAAAAGTTGATCTTATGGTGACAGTTTACTGTTGGAGCCAGCTTTCAAAATTATATTCATGAGAGAGAGTTTAATATCTAAATATCAACTGTTTTCAACAGTAATTAGATATTAACGGTACTTGGATATTAAATGGTACTTGGATATTAAATCGTACTTGGATATCAAACTTCTCTCTTAGATATTAAACAGTACTTAGATATTAAACAGTACTTAGATATTAAACAGTACTTAGATATTCAACAGTACTTACATATTAAACAGTGCTTAGATATTAAACAGTGCTTAGATATTAAACAGTACTTAGATATTAAACAGTACTTGGATATTAAACAGCACTTAAATATTAAACAGTACTTGGATATTAAACAGCACTTAAATATTAAACAGCACTTAGATATTAAACAGCACTTAGATATTAAGCAGCACTTATATATTAGACAGTACTTACATATTCAACAGTACTTAGATATTAAACAGTGCTTAGATATTAAACTCTCTCTTAGATATCAAACAGTACTTTGATGCTAAACAGTACTTTGATATTAAACAGTACATAGATATCAAACTCTCTTCACCAAACATCCGGCGACCAAATGTCCGAGCACCAGTAAATCTGCTTTGGGATCGTCGATTAGCATGTTAGAAAACCCCATCAGACAATCGATTCAACTTAGACATCGTATAGTGCCCCCGGTGGATAGGTGGGTGGTTGAAATTCCCCTCCTGTTTCCTCCTTGCTGACCGTCTCACCTCTTGGGCAGCTTCCGATGTCTAACCAGGCATCCCTTTTACCTTTGGCTTTTCAGTCACGTTCACATCTCAGCGCATGACTCATTCTGCTCAATAAGCTCCAAAGTAAGCAGATTTGTCCATCCTTGCTCCGCCCCCCCACCACCCTCCATTCCCACTCCTTAAGAAGGCTATTGTGATTCACAGAGGAAGCCCTTCAGAGCAAATATTCTGTGGACATTTCATGTATAAACATGGCCGACTTTCCCCCCCCTCACCACGGAAAAGGAGGGGCTTGCAAAAAATACTTTTTGGCCATTCAATATCGACAAATGTTCCAAAGCGTGGGCTCTCATTTTAATGCCCAGTGCGATAAACAGATTAGCCCGGAGACGCTCGCCTCTTCGCCGACCGAAACCTCGAGGGCCCCCCCTGTCGCAATTCCGGCTAATTTGTCGAGATTCGGCTTGCCAAGCTCCAGAACGGTGATGAAAGGAGTCAGAGCCCGTGGCATTTCGACGGAAATAAACACATCCACGCTCTCTATGTATATTTAACCGGATTTGCTATTGTCTGGATTATAGAAATCTGACGCATTGTCCTATATGTGATTTAAGCTTCGCCATCTTTTATAGTAGCTAGTCATTAGTTGACAATAGAATCCAATTTTACCGTGTTGTCGAGGAGCTTTGTGGAATATACAGTGTACCGCAATGGGGAATATATACAAAAGAGATGCAGGACTTCAAAATATGAATTTTTCTTTGGATTAGATGAAAAACTTGATTAATGATGATGTAGTTTTTTTGGCAATATGTTTCCCAGTCGTAGAGTCCTCACCCAGATGTTTCAAGGTCTCTTATGGGGACACCTGGCAGTGACATATAAGCGTTTCAATCATGGGGTGGGTTCACATCTGCTAGGTTTTGTTGGTAGTCAATGAAAAAAAACTTTGCGGAGAGCCAGTCCGATTTTAGAACCGTTTCTGAAATCTCTAACTGCTTTTTGGTCGCCGGTCTTTTGGTTTCCGGTCCTTTGGTTTCCGGTCCTTTGGTCTCCGGTCCTTTGGTCTCTGGTCCTTTGGTCTCCGGTCCTTTGGTCTCTGGTCCTTTGGTCTCTGGTCCTTTGGTCTCTGGTCCTTTGGTCTCCGGTCTTTTGGTCCCTTTTGGTCGCAGGTCAAATGTACTTAGATATTAAACAGTACTTAGATATTAAACTCTTAGATATTAAACAGTATTTTGATATTAAACTCTCTCTCTTAGATATTAAACAGTACTTTGATGTTAAACTTTTTTAGATTTTGAATAGTACTTGGGTATTAAACTCTCTCTTAGATATTAAACAGTACTTCGATATTAAACTCTCTTAGATATTGAATAGTACTTGGATATTAAACTCTCCCTCTTAGATATTAAACGGTACTTAGATATTCAACAGAACTTAGATATTCAACAGTACTTAGATATTAAACAATACTTAGATATTCAACAGTACTTAGATATTAAACAGTACTTAGATATTAAACTCTCTCTCATGAATATAATTTTAAGAGCTGGTTTCAACAGTAAACTCTCTGTCACCATAAGACCGGCGACCAAAAGACCAGCTACCAAACGTCCGAGCACCATTAAAACGAATATAAATAAGTTCCGAATTATGCCCTGTCCCTTATTAAATGAATAAAATTAATACTCAAAGACCCTCGATTACCTTGCTGTTGAGAAAGCACCCACATGATGCTATCTGATGCTAACGTAGCCCCCATGTGATCGGATAAGCAGCTAACAAGATGCTGTTGCTGACGGAAGGCAAAAGGGGGCGGCGGCGGTGAGGGGAGGGGTGTCGTATTCGCCGGCGTGATCAAAGCGAGGCAACATTTTCGACATCAAATGGAAAATCTTCGAAGGCCCGGGTAATGAATTTTACGGTGGACATTTTCATTAGACGGCAAAGACGTGCGAGGCAGAGTGAGATGGGAACGGCACCCCCAACGTGACTCACTTGCCCAAAAAACACAAAAGGCTGAGTTTCAACACTGAAAATGAAGAACGTTGAGGGTTGAAAAAAGGTTTTATCTGTTTTTACTCTTTGCAGTTTTAGTAATTAAAACATGGCTCCACGTATGCCACCATGGCGGTGTGTGGGTACTACTCCCCTCCGCCCCCCATGGCAGGGGTGGTCTCCAAAGCATCAGCACATTACAAACCAATTTCCCTATATCAGCTTATATTCATAGTTGATTCCGTCGCGGCGCTGATGGGAGTTGGAACGCGGGAATCTAAAATAACATTATGCCGACTTCATTTAAAATCCGACGCCTTAGCTGAATCCCATTACCAGTTTCTACCTTTACTTTATTTGCAGAAAAATGGCAAATGTATCAAATGAAAATAGACATTTTTGCCTCCATTCCAGATGCCCATGTGCAAACATGGGTGCTCGGACGTTTGGTCGCCGGTCTTATGGTGACAGAGAGTTTACTGTTGAAACCAGCTCTTAAAATTATATTCATGCGAGACAGTTTAATATCTAAGAGAGGGAGTTTAATATCTAAGTACTATTTAATATCTAAGAGAGAGAGTTTAATATATAAAATCCAAGTACTGTTTAAAATCCAAGTACTGTTTAATATCCAAGCACTGTTTAATATGCAAGTACTGTTTAATATGCAAGTACTGTTTAATATGCAAGTACTGTTTAATATGCAAGTACTGTTTAATATGCAAGTACTGTTTAATATGCAAGTACTGTTTAATATGCAAGTACTGTTTAATATGCAAGTACTGTTTAATATGCAAGTACTGTTTAATATGCAAGTACTGTTTAATATGCAAGTACTGTTTAATATCCAAGTACTGTTTAATATGCAAGTACTGTTTAATATGCAAGTACTGTTTAATATCCAAGTCATGTTTAATATGCAAGTACTGTTTAATATCTAATTAGTGTTTAATATCTAATTAGTGTTTAATATCTAATTAGTGTTTAATATCTAATTAGTGTTTAATATCTAATTAGTGTTTAATATCTAATTACTGTTTAATATCCAAGGACTGTTTAATATCCAAGTTCTGTTTAATATCCAAGTACTGTTTAATATCCAAGTAGTGTTTAATATCCAAGTACTGTTGAATATCCAAGTACTGTTTAATATCCAAGTACATTTAACCGCCGACCAAAACACCCGCGACCAAAAGACCAGCTACCAAACGTCCAGTCACCATGTTAATAAACATATGTATTTAAATATCTAAAATTGTACCCTATGGCTAATTTCAATTTTACTCCCATGTGGTATAGTTTGAAGATAAACAAAACAAACATACCCACACACACACCCACATTTAGCACTCTTTTTGAAGGGAGCTACACAGTCACCTCTAGAGCCAGCCTGTGTTGATGTATTGGAATTTTTGGATTATTCGTCCAATCCAGTTAAAGTAGTTTACATCCCCCCCCCGACCTCGTTACAAGGTGACGAAGGATTTTTAAGCCCCTCCTGCTGTTTCAATCCAACTCAATTTGTCTATTACATGAAATTATGATTGAAATACTACATTAAGAGTTACTTTTTTAGCTCCGAGCTGAAAATTGCAGGGATTAAAAGTATGTATTTTCTCGCCTGCCGAATGCCAATTTGATTAGAGTTCTCTGCAAGCTGGTTTTCAGTCCGGTGTCCCCCCATTCCCTCATGGTGACAGCGCCCGAACCCCCAAACTCGCTACGTTATTCATTATGACGCAAACAACTTCTCTGGCTCAGCGCTTAGTTCAAATCCCTTCAATTTCTCGCCTTCCAGAATGCAAGTTGTCAGCTTTCTGTCAACCACGCTCATGTCTGCCAGACTTTCTACGCCATATTTAGAAATATGGCAAAATTAGCATAGCTGAGGTGGGAGGGGGAGGGGTGGACGGAACAAACAAATCAAATTGCCCATCGTCAAAGTCATCAACATTGCAAAATGGCTGTTTTTTTATGATTGGTGCAAACCCGAGGCGGAATAGTGGATTTTTTTTGATAAACACATCTTGGGGAAATGGTTGTTACGCTTTTGAATTGTCAAATTTAATGTGAAGGCAACAGCTGTCATAATTGAAGTGCTCCAAAATGATGTTGAATAATACGTAGAAAAGACAAGGTAGTACTTTTTGTCGTGAATGGAGATATTTTGTTGGTATAAAAACGCAATTGTAGTGTGAATTAGTGTTGAATGCAACAATAACTTGTTAAAAAGACAATATGAATGGTCAGATATTGTTTTACGGCACGAATTTCCAATTTAATTGACTTTGTACTTTATACCTTTTACTTTAATGATTAGTGATGAGTATGTTAATACTTTAGTCCTTTTTTTCTGTTTGTTTCATATGTACTGTTAACAGATGCACTTTTTTATATGTATCGTATACAATTTAATAATTCTTAATACATTCATTTACTTGTTCTTTATACTTTTTACTTTAATGATGAGTGATGAGTATGTTAATACTTCAGTCCTTTTCTTCCTGTTTATGTTTCATATGTACTGTTAACGGATGTACTTTTTTATATGTATCGTATACATTTTAACATTTCTTAATACATTCCTTTTGACTTGACTTTGTACTTTATACTTTTTACTCTAATGAGTGATGAGTATGTTAATACTTTAGTCCTTTTCTTCCTGTTTGTTTCATATGTACTGTTAACGGATGCACTTTTTTATATACATCATTACATGTATAATTGTGAATCAGGGTGCGGCTTATACTCGAGAAATTATCAAATTCAACCAAATCTAAGGCCATTTTAACCATACGCCTTATACTCAAACAACGTTAATATCCACTGATTACATATTATATTCAATTTAACTTAATTTTCCGAATTTTACCACATAGCTACGGGTTCCTAAGACTAACCACCCGCTAACGGGGTAGAGGTTGGCGTTTGCCCAGCCTTCTCGGCGCCGTAGTGATTTCCATCAAATTGGCTTGACGTGCTGACACTCGCAGATGTTTAGCATTCAATCAATATTTAGCGGCGTGGCACAATAACGCTCTGAAAATGCAATTAGCTCAGCGGCGGCGATGGCGGAGAGTATGTAAATAGACACGATTCGGGTTGTCCAGTACAATTACGCACCGGTGTGGGGAAAGCCGTGTGGAGAGTGGCAATTTACCGCACTGCACTATTATGATTACCTTTTGCGTTCCCCATTGATTTCTTGATGACATTACGACTGGTAATTTCGCAAACAATCTCCCATCTTGTTTTTTTTTTGGGACTCGAACGCAAACAGACGTTTCGGGAGAATTAAAATCCCATTTTTTGGGGGGAGGAGTCTTGAATTCAATCTTTCCAGCACACATGTACACACATATATTATATACGACCTCCTTTTCACAAGCTTTTTGGCATAAAAATGGGCCGTTCATGACTGCAAGGATGAGTGAGTACACGAGAGCAAACGTTTACCCGTGGCAATTTCCTCTAACAAGATGAGGGGGGGTTTAGGGGGGGGGGGGTTCCCTATTTCTTGCTTCGTCTTGGATGTGTTACAGGTAATGATGTTGCCGTTCAAAGCTCAGACAAGTGTACCGTAATATCCCTTCTGACTTAATACACTTATGGAAAAAATATATTTTTTAAATGAAGGTATGATTTCTTGGTTTTTGTTGAGGTTTGGGGTCTTGGGATTCGGTAGAAGGGTTGGTTTAGTAGCATAATCTGGACTGTAGGTGTCAAAGTGGAGGCCTAGGGGCTAAAACTGGACCGCCGCATCATTTTATGTGGCCCGGGAGAGTAAATTATGAGTGGAATTTTCTGTTTTAGGATTAAATTAAAATGAAGAGTATAGATGTATATTAAATTTCTTGATTTTTTCCCATTTTAAATCAATAATTTAATTTTTTTGATCATTTTTTGGGGGTTTTTAGTTCAAAAATTGTTTTGTAAAATCTAAAAATATAATAAAAAAAGTTAAAATAAACATTTTTTTAAGATCTATCAAAAAATGAATATACAGGGCTTTTAATCCAGTTATTTTAATCTATTTATTATTAAAAAAAATCTAAATATTATATCAAAAATGGTCCAGCCCACGTGAAATCAAGCAGCCAACCCGAGTCTGACACCCTTGATCTATCTAGATAAAATACTGTGTTTTCTCGCATATTGACTGCCTCCGTGTATAAGCCGTACCTTTCAAAAATGCCTTAAAATGGTTTAATTTCACAATTTCTCTCGTATAAGCCGCCCCTTGATTCACAATTTTCACCTCCACGACGGCACGGGCATCAAATTTGTAAAACTTGCACGCCATGTATTTTTTTAAAGAAATATATCTCCTTGACTTTGGACAATGGAGCGGCAAATGTTCTTTCAATGACTAAAATGTGTAAAAAAAAGAGAATGCTGATTGTCGACACTTTTCCGCCAGTACGCTGATGAGGGTCAAGCATTCGCCTTCCATGGCGCCGCTACGCGGAAAATAAAAATTCCACGAAAAGTTGCCAGCGGTGATTGAAATAGATGACGAGGTAAAGAAGACTCCGTCTCATTTGCGACCTTTCCTGATGAGATTCTCATTCCCTTCAGGAACGTGTACAATTGGTGTCATTGAAGTATTTTTTTCTTTCACTCTTTCATGAGCCAAGCGGTAAATTTCACAGAAATCAATCGGTACGACGCCGCCGTGAGAGAGAGAGAGAAAGAAAGTCACGTTTTTAATTTAGTTCAGCATTTAGTTAAAGTACGCTATGGTACTTTCATACTTTTTTGTAGACGTGAGATGGGCTAACATAGGGGTGGGCAAACTTTTAGGCCCGGGGGGCGGGGCAAATTGACTTTAAAAATTTGACAGATGGGCCGGGTCAGCATAAGATACGATACATATAAAAAAGTGCATCCGTTAACAGTACATATGAAATATAAGCAGAAAACAAAAGGACTGAAGTATTAACATACTCATCACTCATTAGAGTAAAAAGTATAAGTTAAAAAGTCAAATAGAAAGGAATGTTTTAAGAAATAATAAAATGTATACGATACATGTAAAAAAGTGCATCCGTTAACAGTACATATGAAACATCAACAGAAAAAAGGACTAAGGTATTAACATACTCATCACTCATCATTAAAGTAAAAAGTATAAAGTACAAAGTTAAGTAAGTAAAGGAATTTATTAAGAAATATTAAAATGTATACGATACATATAAAAAAGTGCATCCGTTAACAGTACATATGAAACATAAACAGACAAAAAAGGACTAAAGTATTAAGATACTCCTCACTCATTAAGCAAAAGGTATAAAGTACAATGTCAAGTAAGTAAAGTAATGTATTAAGAAATATTAAAATGTATACGATACATATAAAAAAGTGCATCCGTTAACAGTACATATAAGAATGGGGAAATCAGGAAATTTAACATACATCTATACTCTTCATTTGATTAGGATCTTAATACAGAAAGTCGGGTTTACTTCATAGCCCAAGGAGTTAACGCACCGGTTCCAGTTCCCTACGTCCATTTTTTTTACCCATCTTTAGCGCTCTGATGTTTTTTCGGATGCGCTTTTCGCAATCTTATTACCAAACGCACTTGTCGGAGCGCTCGGCAAACATGGTACTGTCACACGCGGCCGCCGGTAATTGTCAGCGCCACAAAGCGTCAAGGCGGCTCTGGGAATGGAACGCCGTACGGAAGAAAAGATGGCGTCTGTTGTCAGTGAGGGAAACCAGGCGTTTCTGATTGAATTCTACGAATGGTGTGTTTTTCATATGCCGACGTTTTTTTGGGGGGGAAACAGATGTGTTTGGTGTCGATAAGAGCTAATGCGGAAATGTTTACGCATGGCAACCCGCTGTTCTTTTTTCAGCGTTTTCATACAACAGGTAACTTTTAACGGTAGTTTTTGAAACGGAAACTTTCTTGAGGCCTTTTTGTTCCTTTTTTAAAAGCTTTTTGATCCTTTTTGAGGTTTGTTTGTTGTTGTTTGGTCTTCCGTGGAAATTTATCAATTCGCTTTGCTAAGAAATGGGAAAATGGCATAAAACGAGGGTAGGAATGGTAATGTTTCCTATGGTTGCTAGGCTATCTCGTTCTAAATTGGATTGGTCGCCTATTCATGTCAATCATTAGCCTCCTAGTCACTGTAGTTTTATGATAATTCAAGGGTGTCAGATTCAGGTTGTTTTTTGGGACATTTTAGATATAATATTTAGATTTTTTTTAAATAAATGGATTAAAAGAACTGGATTAAAAGTCCTCTATATTATTTTTTTTCGTAGATTTAAAACATGATTTATTTTAGCTTTATTTTATATATATTTTTAGATTTTACAAAATTATTTTTGAACTAAAAACACAGATAATATTGATTAAAAAATGAGAATTATTAATTTAAAAGAAGAAATTTAATGTACATCTATACTTCTCATTTTAATTTAATCCTAAAACAGAACTGGATTAAAATCCCTGAATATTAATTTTTTATAGATCGAAAACAATATTTTTTTTAGCTTTTTTAAAATATTATATTTATTTATATATTTTTACATTTTACAAAAAAAATTGAACTCAAAGCACAGAAAAAAATCATTAAAAAATGACAATTATTATTAAAATAACTGGAATAAAAGCCCTGAATATTCCATTTTTTATAGATCTAAAACAATGTTTATTTTAGCTTTTTATATATATATATATTTGTAGATTTTATAAAAATATTTTTGAACTAATAACACAGAAAAAAATGATTAAAAATTGACAATTATTAATTTAAAAGGCGAAAAATCAGTAAATTTAATATACATCTATACTCTTCATTTTAATTTCATCCTAAAACACAAAGTCCGCACTCATAATTAACTTTCCCATGCCACACAAAATGACCCATCCGGCCATATTTAGCCCCCGGGCCGCCACTTTGCCACTAATGAATCCATGTTTATTATTAATAGCTCACCTTGCTATATCATTTCACGCCATTGGTCCCTCAACTCTCTACATACTGTAAACATGCGCATGTTAAGTGTGTGATTATTACGTTGGCCGCCGCCCATTTCCCTTAGGCCGCCGCCTTATCACGATTCACCCACCAGGGGGGGGGGAATACATAATGGCATATTCATGAGACGTCGTACAGTAAGTCTTTCCTTTCCGTACAGACTGGCACGGAAACCCCGTGTGGTCGCTACGCCCCGAACATTTTGGAATACGCCACGTTCACAGGCAGGGGGTCTTCGTTGGAAGCGAGGCCATTAAAAAAAACGCAAAGGGGGGATTATTATGCGGACCGCTATGCATCTCGGTTAAGACGGCATCATTTTCAAGAGTATTGTTGGCCAAAGCCGTATTGTTAAGCTTATAGTGGACTCGCTGAAGGGCAAAATACGGTTTTAGAAAGTAGTATTTCACCCTTTTTCACACTTGGGTTATTCGGAATCTATATTGGTTGTGTTTGGGGGTCGAGGGGGGGTTCAAATTGGGTCTTCTCAATGTCAGGTGGAGGCCAGGTAGTGGTCTCAAAGTAGTCAAAAGCGTCTTTTTAATAGTGAGAAAATCTGTAAAATAAAAACATTGCTATCAATACTAATGTAATAACAACTAAATTTCTTTATGTACTAACTCAGAAATGGGCAAACTATGGCCTGCGGGCCACATCCGGCCCTCTAGGCTTCTTAATCCGGCCCGCCAAAGTTGTCCAAATGACATTTTAATATTTCTTAATACATTCCTTTACTTACTTGACTTTGTACTTCATACTTTTTACTTTATTGATGAGTATGTTAATACTTTAGTACTTTTTTCCCTTTATATTTCATATGTACTGTTAACGGATGCACTTTTTTATGTGTATCGTATACATTTTAATATTTCTTAATACATTCCTTTACTTACTTTACTTTGTACTTTATACGTTTTACTTTAATGATGAGTATGTTAATACTTTAGTACTTTTTCCCCTTTATATTTCATATGTACTGTTAACGGATGCACTTTTTTATGTGTATCGTATACATTTAAATATTTCTTAATACATTCCTTTACTTACTTGACTTTGTACTTTATACTTTTTACTTTAATGATGAGTATGTTAATACTTTAGTCCTTTTATTTTCTGCTTATGTTTCATATGTACTGTTAACGGATGCACTTTTTTATATGTATCATATCTTGTGCCCCAGCCCATCTGTAAAATTTTTATATAGTCAACCCCCCCTCCTCCGGGTTGAAAACTTTGCCCCCCCTTGTACTACACAAATTAGAGAAAGATAATTACACAAGACAATACGGTCATTTCAAAATAACCCAAAAATATAAACAGATACAATGATAAAAACAATTTATAAATGAAATCCAATAAAAACTAAACCATATCTTGCATAAAACACAAAAAACTCACTAACTCCAGCTATTGCTCACCCAGGGGTGCCGTTATCTGACCTAGAAACGACAAACTAGACTAACACGGACATACTTCTTGATTGTACTGATCACATGACTACAAAAACACACTTTGGTTTGTTTTGGCGGAAAACCGAAAGTTAGCATGACGCAAATTTGAGTGGAATTAAATTGACGGTAGGGCGCCAGCTTGCCATTATAATGCGGGAAAAACATTTGTCGTCGCTTGATTACGCTAATGGAGGGAAGCGTGCATGAATATGAAACGTTATTGAAATTAGACGTAATTGCTGATGGCATTGCAGGTTAATTTGTATTCCCACGGTTTGCTATGTGTTGTTGTTTTGTGTGTCAAGCTACATTTGACAGTCATATTGTTTTTGGCGGTCCCAACGGAGGAGGCGGGGGAAGTCCGGCTACTACTTCGCCAAGAGGGGATGGCGATTAAAAAGCACTTCAGTGTAGTGACGCCGAAAAAGCCAGATGAGATTTTTTTTTTGCGTTCTGGAACAACAACAACAACAACAAGCAAACGGCGGTCTATTTATAAACGGCGCCGCTTCTCCATCGCGCCATCTTCGCCGCTCGGCTCTTTTGTCTTTGGCGTTTTAATTATTGATGTTGATTCGTCTCACTTCCCGCCATTAAACACTTGCCCTTAATCATCAAATGCAATTTACTTTGAGGTAATCCTTAGGAAGGAAATTAACAAGTACATTTACTCGAGTTGTTGCTTTCGTACGCTGAAGTGCGTATGGTCAATGTTTATCTTGTTTTTTGGAGTTGTTTTTGGACTACCGTATTTTCACGACTATAAGGCGCACTGCATTATAAGACGCACCCTCAATGAATGACATTTTTTCCATATATAAGGCGCACTGTATTATAATATATCTATTTTGGAGAAAATTTAAGACTTTTAAGTGCGCCTTAGAGTAGTGAAAATACGGTATTTGCTATTGACATCCAGGTATGAAGCACTCACTACTTTACAGTCACCTCTAGAGCCAGCCATTGTTGATGTTTTGGATTTTTTTTGCGTAGAGTCTTGCAGTGGGGGAGGAGCTATATGATGGAAGATTTTGTAAACTAAGATGGCATCTTCTTATTTAACAGTACTGTTTCAGTTCAGGCATTTGTGGTTTTTTTTATATCCGACAGTGGTGGATTTCAGTTTTTTCCATATATAAGGCGCACTGTCTATTTTGGAGAAAACGTAAGACTTAAGTGCGCCTTATAGTGGTGAAAATACGGTACTTGCTATTGACTTCCAGGTATGAAGTACTCACTACTTTACAGTCACCTCTAGAGCCAGCCATTGTTGATGTTTTGGATTTTTTTGCGTAGTCTTGCAGTGGGGGAGGAGCTATATGATGGAAGATGTTGTAAACTAAGATGGCTGACAAGCATATTTCACAGTATTGGTTTCAGTTCATGATTTTGTGTCCATTTTATATTATCCCAAATGTTAATATTGCCTCTCTGACCTCGATCGTGATTGGCCACAGAGTTGGGCGCCAGGATTTTATAAGGTTACACTTTTTAAATGACCAAAAGTAGTCTCTATAAAAAGTTTAACAGGGTATTTCACTTCCCCATTTTTTCTTACAGGGTATTTTAGCTAGGCTATACACAGATGCTACTTTGTTCTATGCTCGTACTTATTAAAAAATATTATTATAGTCTCCTGTGTGTAAAATACGATAATTAGTGCTTATACTAGCTCAGGGGTAGGGAACCTACGGCTCGAGAGCCATATGTGGCTCTTTCCATGGGTGTATATGGCTCTTCACTAACCTGTGAGGTAAAATACACCTGTACTACCTAAACTCATTTTTAATATTGTATAAATCTAATGTCATTGAATCAATAACATAAAAAACTAGTTTATATATCGATCTTTTGTAAAAGCAGAATAAAAGCAAACCCTTTTGCAATATCTGGCGCCGCAACAGACGAGGCGAACCGCTGCCCTCCGCCTCGATGAAGTCGGCCATTTTTGTTGAATAATGTATGCAACAGCATGAGTGAGACAGCCAATGATACACAAGGACTGAGACTTGAGATTAAAGTGGACCACAAGACCTTTCCTTTCATGAAAAATTAACTAACCTGATATTGAGTTGATAAACCTTTAGTTTTGCGCAAAAAATCCGCCTTTTTTTACAGAAAATTCGAGCTTTCTTACCAAAACCTCGACCTGGTAAGACCTCAAAAAATCCTACGTATTATTTCATGGATACGAAGTAACAATTTGGCTCTTAAAGACGGAAAGATGTCAAAAAAGTCAATGTCAGTTTCTCATTTGCCATGCAAAAAAAGAAGGGCTTGTTTCCCTTTGAACTCCGGCACCCCCCTTCGTTTTGTCACGCTCGCTGGCGTTGGAAAAGTACGCCATTGTGCTCGGGAGAAAAAAAAAGGAGGTTTGAGAGTAAACATTTTGACAGCGCGTGGCAATGCGCTGCTTCGTTAGATGTTGACGACTTCGCACACCTCCAGCGCCCCCGAGTAATGCCGCTCAAATTTCTTGTATTGTGAGTTTTCCTTCCCCAATGGCTTCTTCTAAATTCCCCCTTCGGTGCGTCGTTGTCCTCAAAAACAAATTGACTTTTTTTTATTTTTACCAGACGTTTGACACGTGAAAAATAAGTTGCCATTGCAGTTTTCTCACTGGGGAACTGTAATGAAGTTGGTACTGGCCATCTGTCTTATTTTGCCATGCTTTCCAGCTATTAGTCATAGCCCAGCTATGTAACAGTGCCTCTGGAACCTCTTTTAGCCCAAGGACACTTAGTTCTCTCGTCAAGTGTCCAATATAGAAAGACATGAGTTGATTGTGGTAGTATTTTTAAACAGAATGTGTCATGTTTCGTCCCAGAAATGCAGAAAGTTGACAAAAAGAGCCATAAACAATTCATATTTTTCAATGTTATTGCTTGTGAGCCATACTACGAATTCAAAAGTCAAAATACATACATGTAAACAAGTGCCTTATGATTTTTTTGGGTATTTTTACCCCTTTTAAAGTGGAAAAAAGGAATATTTTTTAAAAAGTATTCTTATGCTGTTGCTAATCAACGAGAGGATGCATTCCAGAAGAGTTTACTGCAAAAAAAATGTAGATTAAAGTAGTTTTAGATGTAATATCTCAGTTCTAGTTTGCATATTTTAGCTCACAGGTTTGCAAAGAGCCAGCTGCAACCATCAAAAGAGCCTCATGTGGCTTCCTAGCCATAGTTTTCCAACCCCTGACATATAGTGTTCTAACTAACTCAGTCGGCATGACCAAATCAAAGCAATAATTCCACAACTAGATTAATACGACTCCCCCTGGTGGTAAGACGTACCAGGGAATCACAACTACTACAGCAGATAAAACCTGCCAATGAGGAGACAGACACACAAAGCAATTAACATTAAATTAGAGTTTATTAACGCTAAAGTCAACAAAAAATCGGGTCTACGAGACAACAAAGGGGAAGTTAAAGATAGGAAAGTGGCTTCCTTAAATGTAAAAGGTAAACCCCGCCTCCCCCAGACAGGTGTTGATATAAAAAAAAACCAAAATACAGAAAATAAGCCCTAAGGGAGAATCCTCATCTTTCACAAACGTCCAATCTATTTGCGATAAACACCCAGTTAGTTAAACGAGGGCTCTTGTAAAGGGTCGAACAAAGTAAAATGGCTGCCAGATGCCAGCGAGGGGGGACTAATTAGAGGACAGATGCCCGGGCAGACCCTCACCTCACCCTCGGAGACCACGTCCGTCTTACTTCCAGTTCCGAGCCCCGAGACCAACTGTGAGTCCATCTCCATCACCGGAGGTGGGCGGGGCCAGCCCCGGGGGAGTTTGAGGTGGCGGGGTAAAGGGGGCGGGGCTAGTTAAGATCATTTGTTACGAGACTAGATGCCATCTGGCTTGAGCTAGGATGCGGTTTTTAACAAAAGCTTCCGAGAACTGTTTTTCGGAAAACTACTTGGAGAGATTCAAGATGGCTCCCTTCCCCCGAAGTCTGCTTACCCATCACTCACCTGGTTGTCGGTAAAAGTACGAAAAGGGGCAAAGGGCGGGCTTGTGCAGCCAACCAATGCACCGCTATAATTGAGAGACCTAATAAAAATGATCAGGACTACTTTTGACATTCCCTTTTTTAGCCAGCGACTCGCGTTTAATTGCAATCACAAATTTTAAACGCCACTTTTACGTCCCGCGGTTGTAAGCTGTTTAAAGTTCACTCGCTTATACTCTTTAAATCTCGTATAAGGCGGAAGAAATAGAGCAAGGAATCAGCCAAAAGGGGGCGGAGAGTAAGAAACGAGGTACCTATCGGAAGGCGGGAGTCTTTCACCAATTAACTGGCGGGAGGGGGGGGGGGGGCGTGTCTTCGCCAGGCCGGCTCAAGGCTACTTAGCCATTTTGCCGTAGCATCTGTCGCGGGCTAATGGATGTTACAACCTCATAAACGTCATGAAATTGGACATTATCCTTTAATTAAAAGAACAGAGATGCATTACGATGATTAGAGAGCTTCTCCGGCGAGACGTTTCCGAGGGGGACGTGCACTCGCCGGCCTAAGGTGTCGGCAAAGGTGCTACCGGGAGAAAGTAATAGCTTTAATTAACTGTTAAACTTTGGTGAGTTTCAGTAGGGTTCGTGTCGAGTTGAAAGCGTTTAGAACTTCCTCTGGGGTGGGTATTGCTTTGGGCTGTGAGTTATTGGTTGTTTTTGTGTTTTTGGGAGGTTTTGATGACAGGATTTTGACTTAAAAGTATTTTAGGTGAGGGTCAGTGGGAGAATATGCACCATGAAGTTAGATTGGTTTAAGAAATAAGGGTAAAACTTGCATTTTTTTGTATCTGTAAATGTTTTGGTAGTTTTTTTGGGTCCAACAGTGTTTGGAAATGGATGTTACGGATTTTTTGAGGCGGGTTTTGGAGAAATAAGATAAAAAAATGCATTGTTTAACTCTAAATTTGATTAAATATGATTTTCTCGCATATAAGCCCTATTGTTTGCTAAGAAAACTGACTAAATCGAGGGTACGGCTTATATGCGCATAAATTAGATAACCGAATTGAGGGTACGGCTTATATGCGCATAAATTAGACATGGAACTGTAAAATAACAACGCCAAAACGCCATAACGTGAGAAAATACGACCAAAACAGTCATTTATTTCAAAATAGAACATAAAAATCTACACACAAAAAATCATTTTTACATCTACGAATAAAATTCACGAAAAAAACCATATTTTACATAAAACCCTTCAAAAAACTCCCTTACTTCAACCTAGCATTCTTCACAAAGGCGGCTAACATATATTAAAAAATACACTAATAATACCAAGGTAACATTTAAAGTTCCCTTCTTTTTTAGCTGAACATTTCCAAGAAAAAACCCGCCATCATTCCCCCTATAAAACACGTCTACATACCCCAATTACACGGCAACATTCCCGAGATATGTTACGGATACGCCGCCTGTCGATGAGCGATCCCTACGTTACTCGGCCCGTAAAGTAATTGCGCATTCCTAATTTATGTATTTGCCATTCTCTAGCATCCAAAAGGGAATAATAGAACACCCAGCAGGGCCTGATAAAGAGCCTATTTTCTCCTCAAAGCGCCTTCCCGTGAATGGAAATGAATGACAACGCAGTACAGCGGTAATGCATCAACATAAAATATTGAAATAGCCTAACCAAGGGCAAACGGCATGTAATTGAAACCCTATCTATTCCCAAGAACAAGCATTCAAATGTGCAGATTTGGCAGGAAGGCTTTCAGACCTTGTATGGTGTCAGGTTTCACTCCCTTCTGACTTTGCCAGGACACAAAAAAAGGGATTCTAACCATTTATTTTTGGACAAGAAGCCTCTTTGTCTCGCCTGATGATTGATTTGTTCCATTTCACCTTGATAAGGGATGAAATAGCCAAGCAAATTGCTGTATTGACTCTCTACCGTGATGCCTTTTTGACCTAAAGGTGAGTCAGAGGTGACTCCCAACTGTAGGGGGCAGCACTGTTTTTTCCAAAACAAAGCAATGTTGCTAATTAATATAGAAAATGCATTCCAGAAGAGTTTACTGCAAAAAAATGAAGATTAAAGCAGTTTTAGATGTAATATTTCAGTTCTAGTTTCCATATTTTAGCTCACAGGTTAGCAAAGAGCCAGATGCACTCATCAAAAGAGCCACATGTGGCTCCAAAGCCATAGTTTCCCTGACATACAGTGTTCTAGTGCACAAAACTAAATGCCTTTAATACAACTAATAGAAAAGGCCTTATAAACATAGGACTTGGTACAAAAAAAACAAAGCTAGCAGGATTAGCATATCCTCACTCAGTCAGTATGACCAAATCAAAGCAATAATATCACAACAAGACTAATACAACTCCCCCTAGTGGTTAGACGTACCAGGGAATCAAAACTACCACAGCAGATAAAACCTGCCAATGAGGTGACAGACACACAAAGCAATTAACATTAAATTAGAGTTTATTAACGCCAAATTCAACTAAAAAACGGCACTTAACATAGGGGAAGTAAAATATACTAAAATTACACCCTTTTAAATGAAAAAAAAATGCTTTTTAAAGACTTTTTCAGAACCTTTTTGATTTCCACTCGTTCCTAGCTTTTGTCTTTTATGCTTTTTCTCCAGAGTTGCTCTTTTTGCGCCAATTTAATCTCCTTAGCATCGTTATTTTCAGATTACCAGGACTACTTTGGGAAATCCAGGTATCTCCAAGGACAAACAAAAAGATTATCGGCAATTTTACGGGTTTTTTTTAAATCTGCATGCCTACTTTGTCCTTTTTTTCCGAGGACCGGTCACCCTCTCTGGAGTCTCCACATCTGGCAGTGCCATTAATCTTCCATAGCAGCTGTGCCCCCCCCTCTCTACCTGTCTGGCTTTTGGTGTCAGAAGGACGGAAAGTCATTTTTTGGTCATTATCTAGCTCCCCCCTTGGCATATGCTCATTTGCTTTTAACCCGTCATTTGCGTGTCGGCATTTACCCGCGTTCTTGACCCGTGGCTTTTAGGGTAAGAGGTGGGGTGGATGGAGATAGACTATAGATGCTTCGTGGACTTTTGGTAGACTTGGAAAACCATTTTTTTGGAGAATCTAGACTGGAAAAGTAGCAATATTTACGAAGTTCTGATTGGAAAAGTTGTGGAAGATCACCCTTAAACTCAAACTATGAATCTATGAATGAGATATTCCAATGAAATTTAAAGTGTGTTTCAGTTATGTGTCAAAGCGGCGGCCCGGGGGCCAAATCTGGTCCACCGCATCATTTTTTGTGGCCCGGGGAAGTCAATCATGACAGCCGACTTTCTCTTTTAGGATTAAATTAAAATGAAGAGTATAGATGTATATTAAATTTACTGATTTCCCCTTTTAAATCAATAATTGTCATTTTTTTATCCATTTTTTCTGTGTTTTTAGTTCAAAAATCATTTAGTAAAATCTATAAATATATTTAAAAAAAGCTAAAATAAACATTAATTTAGATCTATAAAAAACAGAATATCCAGTGCTTTTAATCCAGTTCTTTTAATCCATTTATTAAAAATAATATCTAAATATTATATCTAAAATGGTCCGAGTCTGACACCCTTATTCTTAATGAAATGCCCGCTAATGCATAACCAAATTTACGGCTAGCAAGTGAACAAATTAAGCACGCCCATCCCTCAAACTGCACCATGGCGGTATTTGGGGAATTAACTTCCCGCGTTTCATTTATGGCCGCACTTTCTTCGCCGAGTAGTAATTGGCGGTGATGTAATCAAATTGCAAAAGCCAGTTAATAAAACGTAATAATCAACAAAAGAAAAGCCCTTTCAATTTCACCAGTAAACCGTTAATTAATATATATATATCTCTGGTATTATACCCGATTTTTTTGGGGGGCGAGTACCACGAACGGCAAGAGAAATATGGCGATATTTCAACTTGTTCAGCTGTGGGCATAATTTTGCGTTTATCAGAATTTGAATCATTTCTCAAACGCGGCCCCAATCAAAAGTCTCTTTGTAAAAGCTCCCGATCGCAAAGTCCCCCGGTGTCGGCAGTTAATTAGCGAGCCCGCAGACAGATGAGCTCACATCAAACGCGAAACGAGACGCCAGAAGACCGCCAATTGGGTTGTCTGTCAAATGGAATACTACAGATACTACAGACTAACTACGGCTGGAACTCAGCGCCATTGACGGTGATCCACTATGAACTTAAAACCAGTTTTCGTTGGAATTGCGAGGGTGAATGGACATTTGTGGATCCCGATTGTAGCTGCACTCTTGGCCAAGAGTGTCAGACTTGGGTTGGTTCGTGGGTTGGCTTTGACGTTCACTAGATTTCACGTTGGCTGGACCATTTTAGATATAATATTTAGGTTTTTTTTTGTTTATAAATGGATTAAAAGAACTGGATTAAAAGCCCTGAATATTCAGTTTTTTATAGATCTAAAACAATGTATATTTTAGCTTTTTTTTAAATATATTTTTAGATTTTACTAAATGATTTTTGAACTAAAAACACAGAAAAAAATGGATTAAAAATGACAATTATTGATTTAAAAGGGGAAAAATCAGGAAATGTATTATACATCTATACTCTTCATTTTAATTTGATCTTAAAACAGAAAGTCAGCACCCATGACTACTTTCCCGGGCCACACAAACTGCTGCACCGGGCCACAGTGGGCCCCCATGCCACCACTTTGACACCTGTGCTTAAGAATATACCACAAATGAGTTGATTAGTTTCCCCTTGTACGACATACGACAGAATAAAAACTATCAACTTGAGATTTTCACCTCTAAGTTAATTTAAGTGAAGTACATTTTTGAACTCTTATACACCGTATCCAATTCAAAATAATCCAAAATATATAAAATACAACAAAAACCTACAACTTGACATGTATCTCATGTATAAATCTTAGTTCTCAGTATCAAATCAAGTACATTTCTGGTCAAAATGCTAACTAAAAATGCTAAAAGGGAACATGTCAAACCAGCTATCGATCCGGAATAGGCTCGGCCAATCACATGTCTCCTTTGCCAGCTGTGCAATTATAGTCCGCCTTTTCCCGCCGCTGTTATGTCGCCGTCGCCTCATTACCGAACGCTTGTAAGCGGATGTGAAGTGCAATTAACAAATGAAACCCGGCGTTTGCGTCCAATCATCTGCAATAAAAACCCTAAATTATCATTAGCGTAGCATCTCTCCAATTTACATTTTTACCCCCAATTTTTTTCCACCCATCTTTTTTCTTCATCTTTGTTTACCCCATCCAGGAAAGCAGATGGTTTCCCTTCGCCAACCTGCCATTTTGAGTTAGCCACGGTGCTACTATTTTAGCCACGGTAGCCTCATAAAACTCCTAATTAAGACCGCTAATTAATAAATGACATCACGGCTAGCCATAACATTGAAAATTAGGCAAATGGATTAAAATACGCAGGTAAATCCTCCATTAGGAAGTTTTTTTCTTTATTTATATGCCAAATCCTGGGTATTACAATCATTTGCGTGTATTTTAAGAGTAATTAAATGCCTAGTGAAGACACCAAAGTATTTGTTGGTGTGTTTTTGGCTTCGGAAAAGCCCCCCCCCCCTGAGTACTTCCCGATCTTGGTAAACTCCACGTTTTAATCCTCCCAATGTTTTATTAAAAACAAATTATGTCCGACTTCAATGCGGCTAATCCCGAGCATCAAGTATTGGTAACCGCCCGAAGAAAAAAACATGGGGGTTTTAATTAAGAGTGCCGAGTAACGAGGTAGTAGAGTGGGAGCTTGTAAGTGTGTTTACTCCCCTAAGAGGAGGTATAAAAATAGATTTTTTTTTCTACGTAGTTTGCGGTTCGTTGATAATCGAAATATGTTTTATTTTGTTTTCAACGAGCAAAAATATAGTCTATATAAATATTGGACATATTCTTTGCCTATCCTTGTAAAAATGGATTATACACTGGATTTTTGGGGTTTGTCTTGATTTATTGGCTAATTGACAATCAAATATTTAGCTAAAGAAATTGATAATAGTTTTAATCATTTGTGAATTGTTAATATCCTTTTATTAGTGTTGTTGTTTTATACATATATAGTTTATAGTCACTTAAGATGTGATGCCAATCAATAATTATACTTCGACGTCTGCTTCTATTGGTTTTGAACACAGGTGTCAAAGTGGCGGCCCGTGGGCCAAATCTGGCCCACCGCATCATTTTTTTGTGGTCCGGGAAAGTCAATCATGAGTGTTGACTTTCTGTTTTAGGATCAAATTAAAATTATAGTATGGATGTATATTAAATGTCATGATTTCCCCCCTTTTACATCAATAATTGTAATTTTTTAATCATTTTTTCTGTGTTTTTAGTGCAAAAATCATTTGGTAAAATCTGAAAATATAAACAAAAAATTCTAAAATAAATATTGTTTTAGATCCATAAAAAATGGAATATTCAGAGTTTTTATTCCAGTTATTTTAATCCATTTATTTAAAAAAATGTAAATATCATATCTAAAGATGCATATTAAATTTCCTGATTTTTCCCCTTTTAAATCAACAATTGTCATTTTTAATCCATTTTTTTTCTGTGTTTTTAGTTGAAAAATCATTTTAAAAAAAATCTAAAAATATATACAAAAAATGCTAAAATAAACATTGTTTAAAATCTATAAAAAAACGGAATATTCAGGGCTTTTAATCCAGTTCTTTTAATCCATTTATAAACAAAATAATCTAAATATTATGTGCCTTAAAACACGGTTTAAGACACGTTTGAGCCCTAGTGAGTATTTCAGTGTACTGTCATACCCCGGACTCGCTCTATGCCCGTCCCATAATAGTCGTACTCATCTGTAATCCCTGATGGGACCCTGTCGGACCCTTAGTAGGGGTAAGGGGGGGTTTGCTGCTTCTCTAAAAAGTCATGACCAGTGTTTGATCAAAGCGTCTCGACTCCCAACGCCCACCGCTTCGCCACCCGAGCTTGATCTGGATCGATGTGGGGGTTAGCGTACAAAATCCCCCGCTTCCTCCCGCCCTCGCCGTTCTGTAAAAAAGCGGAGTCACGCCAAGTTCAATAACGCTCTTGTTTTTGCTTGTCTTTGACCAAAAAAAACCCACATTGGAGTTGAAATATAAACAATTTACAGGATGTTGAGCTCCATAAAAACATAACGCTCCAGCTGCGAGCTATTGGAAGTGTTTTTTGTGTTTTTTTGTTTTTCTTAATGATTGTTTTTCTTCACTTTCCTAACAGAAGGCACAAAGCCAGTTTTCAAGTTCATATAAATGGCGGCTATTAACATTAAAAAGTCTGGAATGCTCCGAAGTAGCTCAGCTTGTTCCTTTATCAGCTTCCAAGCAGTTTTTAGCCCTTTAAATCCACCCAATGTTGTTCATTGTGACTTTTCCCAATCTTACCGAAACCAAAATAACAAGAAAAGGCTCATAATTACCAAATTCATTTCAGTTGGAGAAGTTTACCCAAGCAAGTTTTTGTTCCTATTAATGGGAAATATGCTAATTAGTTTCTATGTGGTGGCTAGTCATGATTTGGTTTCAGATTCTTGTGACGGTTTTCGGTCTTTCTTTTGGGTTTTCTTTCCGGGCGGGCTGATAATAATAAGTAGATTTGATTGTGATTGGACATTTGGTCGCCGGTCTATTGGTCGTCGGTCAAATGTACTTAGATATTAAACAGTACTTAGATATTTAACAGTACTTGGATATTAAACAGCACTTGGGTATTAAACAGTACTTGGATATTAAACAGCACTTGGATATTAAACAGTACTTGGATATTAAACAGTACTTGGATATTAAACAGCTCTTGGATATTAAACATTACTTAAATATTAAACAGTACTTGGATATTAAACAGTACTTGGATATTAAACACTACTTAGATATTAAAGTCTACATAGATATGAAATACTACTTTGATATTAAAGACTACTTAGATATTAAACACTACTTAGATACTAAACAATACTTAGATATTAAACACTACTTAGATATTAAAGACTACTTAGATATTAAAGACTACTTAGATATTAAACACTACTTAGATATTAAACACCACTTAGATATTAAACACTACTTAGATATTAAAGACTACTTAGATATTAAATACTACTTAGATATTAAACACTACTTGGATATTAAAGACTACTTAGATATTAAAGACTACCTAGATATTAAACACTATACTTAGATATTAAACACTACTTAGATATTAAACACTACTTAGATATTAAACACTACTTAGATATTAAAGACTACTTAGATATTAAAGACTACTTAGATATTAAACACTACTTACATATTAAACACTACTTAGATATTAAACAGTACTTAAATATTAAACACTCACTCTTAGATATTATACTCTCTCTCTTAGGTATTAAACTCTCTCCCATGAGTATAATTCGGCGACCAAACGTCCGAGCACCGATTTGATTGACAGGCGTCAATTACAAGGCACTTTCCAAACAAATGAATTGAAGAAACGAATCCTGAAAGTGAAACGAAACCATTAAAACCAAATCACTGTAATGCCAATTGCGCACCAAGGATTAGTGTCCCCAGGCTTGACAAACTTTTTCCAGACGCCAAAACGGGCAAGTCGGCTGCTGACGACAAAACGATGTACCGGCGGCGGCAATGGCGGTGGCGGCAAAGCGCTTATTGAGATGCCGATTATGGCGGTGTCTAAACTCGGCTCCCCCTTTGTGACAAAGCCATTAGCCGGCTGTCACGCTTGCCGGCACGCTCGCTGTTCGCGCAAGCTAATGCTAATACACTGGCTGCAGCTCACGTCCGCATACTAGATTAGAGACATCGCTGTGGCGTTGACCTCGGAGACTTTAACAGCCAATAGAAAGTCTAAAAAAATCCACTATTGTCCCTGCCTTGTCAAATTCTGGGTTTTCAGCATTTTCGGGGTCAAAAAAGGACAAGAAAATGACCTAAAAACCCTATAAAAGTGATTTTTTTTAAAGAATCCGGCACCATACATTTTCTTGTACGCGGGTAACCATTTGCATTAAACTATTGCTACTTTTGACAAGTACGTACTATGACATACTACAGCAAAAATCATGCTTTTTGCTAATTTACTCGACTTTTTCAGCTGCCTTAGCCCCGCCCACAACCAAAAAATTAGCTTGCACGAGTTTATGTCGTTGGCTAGCATGCTATTCAGACATTTTTTTATTTTATTGTCACCTTATCATCGTTCTAGCAGCAAATATTGGCCAATGTAGTTCGATAAAACAAGATGATGTCATCGATTCTGGTTGTGATGTCACAACCAGAATTGCTTTAATGCAATATTGACAAAATGTGGACCAAAACAATCAGTTTTGACTGCCAAATTTGTTTTATAAATTCAAAATTGCATAGCTACATCCACCTAATAGTGCAGTGGTTCTTCCGCCTGGCTTTAGTGCGGGAAATCTGGGTTCGATTCCCATTTGGTAGTAGTGTGAGTGGTTGTTTGTGTTTCTGACTGACGTAGAATCCGTTCTTTGAGTAAAAACAGTCTTGCATGGACCTTTTTAAAAAAATAAAGGTTTAAAGGGGTTCCCAAGGTTAGATACCGGTATTAAAACCATCCGCTACAATCTATTTTGTCGGAAAAAAAGCTTTATCTTTAGTTTGCTTGCATCAGCGTTATTACATTGCTATAATCCACCGGCCACGTTAAAAAACCTGTCATGGACATCACAGAAACTATTACCCGTCTTACTCCCGTGCTTCATGTTTATATAAAACTTCACACAGTAGCGGTAGAGGGAGCCCTTGAGCAAAATAAAGCGCAGAAAAAATAATAAATAAAAGCCAGAGCTGTTTCGGTAGTGGCTTTGAAGTCAGGCTATGTGGGGAAAGATGATCTCAGCTACATGCCGGCCCTTCTTTTGCCAGCATTTTGAGCATCTTTTAGCGCCACCGGTGTGGCAAACATCTCAGCAGGCTCCCGTCCAAACCCCCTCTGGACGCTTGGGGAATTGGTTTCATGAACAAAGACATTTTTTTACTGTTTGTTATGATGTTTATGAATATTTATGAGATATGGCTGGGGTTTTCTGTTGTTTTATTGGAGTTGGTGTCATTTTAGGAGTTTATAGGGACTACATTTTGACTTCTAAGTTAGATTCATTCTTTGATTAAGGACTATTTTTTGTGGTGTTGTATTGGTACAAATTTTTCTGTTAGGGTTTGGAGGGAGTTGGGTTTGCGACCCTAATCCTGCGAGATTATTGGAAAATGTACTTGGTTCTGGTCCAGATTATAAGAAAAAACTTGGAGTTGAAGGAAGAAAACAATGAAGCAAGGAACCATGTTTTTTTCCGGTGATTCTGGTTGCAAACATTGCATTTTTTTGTGGTGTGTTGTCTGGGAACAGAAATTCTTGTTTGGGTTTGGAGGGACTTGGGCTTGCAACCCTAATCCTGTTCGGATATTATCGTAGTTGGAATTAAATGTACTCAGTTCTGGTCTGGATAGTAAGAAAAAAAACTTGTAAAGATCGGAATTGAAGGCTTAAAACAATGAAGCAAAGAACCATGTTTTTTCTGGTTGTGACATCACAAAAAACATCTTTCCATCTTTAACCGCAGTATTTCCCGTTCTTTTCTTGCATGTATGCCGTATATATCAGTAAAAAAATGCTTTACAAAATGTATTTTGACGTATTTGAGTGAAATTCAAGAAAAAATGAAACCTATCTTGCATAAAAATGTGACAAAAACTCACTTGTACCAGCCATTGCTTGCTCAGGGGCACCATCTTACCTAGGAATGACAAACTAGACCACTATGGACACTTTTCCTGGTTGTACTGCTCACCTGACCTCCTTTTTTGAATTTATCTAAAAGCAGGCCACACCCTTTCGATTCATTCAGTCTTTTTATAGTCAACAAAAAACAGTAAAGTTATCTGGACCTAGTCCTTTCACCCTGAAGACTAACTTCGCGTCTGATGTTGATTTAACTGTAGTAGAACGCGGTGTATTCCCGACACGCCGGGTCTCCGAAGAGAACTGAAGTGACAGAGGAAAGAAATGTTTTATTTGGATTGAAGCGCCGCAATAAAGACACCAAGGCGGCGGGTGACACGTTTATTCTTTACACACCCGCCAACTCCATTGATTTTCTGACTTCTCCCGCGTTAATATTCATAGGACGGATGGCCGCCGTTTTTTGTCCACCATCGAGAAAGCGGTAACGTTATTGACCCGTAAATGCGTAGCTATCATATCTATAATTTTACATTTTCAAACAGACAAATGGTTTGTTCGGTGGTGTCCGGGTGAAGGAAAAATAAGTTGGGTTGTTGCAGCCATCATGGCAGTAACCCAATGGTTTTCTTCACCTTTTAATTAAATGTGAAGGGCCGCCACGGGTGCAGCAACCTTCACGCGGAACTTTTAGGTCATTGTTGAACTGGAGATGACTGTAGAGGAATGGAGGAATGCGGGTGTTCAAGTCAAGGTGGATTGTGCTTTGGTCTCATTGACAAAGTCCAATCACAGGGTTCTTTTCTATGTATATGTATATGTATATATATATGTATATGTATATGTATATGTATATGTAGTATATATATGTATATGTATATGTATATATATATGTATATGTATATGTATATGTATATGTAGTATATATATGTATATGTATATGTATATGTATATGTATATGTATATGTATATGTATATGTATATTTATATGTATATGTATATGTAGTATATGTATATGTAGTATATGTATATGTAGTATATGTAGTATATGTATATGTAGTATATGTATATGTATACGTATATGTAGTATATGTATATGTAGTATATGTATATGTAGTATATGTATATGTAGTATATGTATATGTAGTATATGTATATGTATATGTAGTATATGTATATGTATATGTATATGTAGTATATGTATATGTAGTATATATATGTATATGTATATGTATATGTATATGTATATGTATATGTATATGTATATGTATATGTATATGTATATGTATATGTATATGTATATGTATATGTATATGTATATGTATATGTATATTTATATGTATATGTATATGTAGTATATGTATATGAGTATATGTATATGTATACGTATATGTAGTATATGTATATGTAGTATATGTATATGTAGTATATGTATATGTAGTATATGTATATGTATATGTAGTATATGTATATGTATATGTATATGTAGTATATGTAGTATATGTATATATATATATGTATATGTATATGTATATGTATATGTAGTATATATATGTATATGTATATGTATATGTATATGTATATGTATATGTATATGTATATGTATATGTATATGTATATGTATATGTATATGTATATGTATATGTATATGTATATGTAACTAGAGTATAAAATTTGACTAATTCATAATTTAAACTCCTTTCAATTTTAATAAATATAACTTTTTTGAATAAATACAGCAATCTAATTAAAATACTATTAATTTAACATTCCAATACAAAGCTTCTAATTATTTTAATGACATTTCCAATCATCCCCAAATACCTCAATAATCCGGAATAAAATATTCTAGCATTAAAGGTGTCTATACTGAATAAATTTGCCAATTTAGCCTCAAGTAAATTAAAAAAAAACATGAGTCAGTCATGCCTAATTTCATATTTGCCAGAGGATATTTGGGAAACTTCAAAGGCCCAAATAAAATTATATAGTGAGTCACAATTCGGCCTCGTACTCTTTACCCTTTAATTTCCTCATTTTTTTGGTTGTACGCTCGTTATGTTCTTGGCATTTCTGTGTTTTGTCGCCGGGTAGACAGCTGGACAGTGGCCATATTTTTCTTCCGTCTTAACAGTCGTATTTAACAGTCGTCTTACATCGCACCGCTGCATCCGGTTTCAAAGATGCCATCACGCAGCTAGTAAAAAGCCACCTGTTCTGGCGAGTGAATATAATCCAAGGGGCCCCTATGTACACGATCCCTCTGGTCTCACGTTCCAATAGGGGGGGCCCTTGGTGGCAAAAGTGGGGCCAAAATGTTAACGGCGCAGAAGGTAGCGATTTCTCGGTGAGGGTTAGGGGTTCAGGCGGCTGTTGGAACTTTTGCACAACAGCAGTCGTGTTCTAAAATCACTTGAATTAGATCATGTAGACCAGGGGTGGGCAAACTTTTGGGCCCGGGGGGGCCACATTGACTTAAAAAATTTGACAGATGGGCTAGGTCAGCACAAAAGACGATACATGTAAAAAAGTGCATCCGTTAACAGTACATATGAAACATAAACAGGAAAAAAGGACTAAAGTATTAAGATACTCATCATTCATCATTAAAGTATAAAGTAGAAAGTACAAAGTCAAGTATGTAAAGGAATGTATTAAGAAATATTCAAATGTATATGATACATATAAAAAAGTGCATCCGTTAACAGTACATATGAATCATAAATGGAAAAAACGGACTAAAGTATTAACATACTCATTACACATCATTCAAGTACAAAGTATAAAGTATAAAGTCAAGTAAGTAAAGGAATGTATTTAGAAATATTCAAATGTATACGATATATATAAAAGAACTGCATCCGTTAACAGTACATATGAAACATAAACAGCTAAAATGGACTAAAGTATTAACACACTCATCACTCATCATTAAAGTACAAAGTATAAAGTACGAAGAAAAGTAAAAAGTATTAAGAAATATTAAAATGCCATTTAAAAAAAGATAGAGGGGCTGTAAAACAGGAAAAACAAATGAGAGTGGACAGAGCTACTGCCACTGGCTTCCGCGTGACGGCGCCATCTTGGGGAACAAAAAAAACATTATTTTGACAACGTCAGCAGGCCAGATTAAAAGGCAAGGGGGCCATATGTGGCCCTCGGGCCGTAGTTTTCCCATATCTGATGTAGACCCAATTTCAATTTGTAGTGTAACAATGGGGTCTATTAATGATGAACTGGGGCTGCTGACTTCTTCAGGGCCTGGACGTCTCCCTTTAAACTTAGAATTAAGAACTTCTGAATGTCCTGACAAAAACAAATGGAGGTTTTGGGGTGGCATAATTACAAAAAAATATGTTTTAAGGATTATTAAATCACCACTTTTTGGATTTAGTCCGAATTTTGTAGCTAACGGAATCCTTTTTTTTTTATAGAAACACTGTTTGCAAAGTCTGGTCACGTCCCCCCCCTTGTGTCACCAGCCCCGATATAGCAAACGGCAAATACATATTTTAGAAACAACTACTTAGATTCATCTTTCAGGGGTGTTGAATCAGCTTGTCGCACTTAAATTCGTTTTTTTCTCTACGGGCACTTTTTGGAGTGCTGTTGAAGTGTACCAAATTGAGATATAGATTTTTCTGTCTCTTTCAGAGAGGAATAAGATCACTTTGAAGAGGCGGGGTTAAGGATCACATGTGTTTAGTTGGAGAATGGCTTTAGTCCCGCCCACCCCTCTCACTTCATCCCGCCTCCCACTGGGAATTGAACAGTACAACATGTGCACTTATCTGGCAAATCAATGACGATTTCTATCATAGCTGAGACGTACTTCATTTTAATTTGCATATTCAATTAGATGCAAATGAGCGATTCAAGCTAATATGACAAGAAAGCTGTCGTCAATGTTGAAATGCTACACGATCGAGGCTAGAGGAGTTTTTTTTGTCTGTTGAGGCGATCAATAACAGAAATCAGGCTATTAAGCTACCCTGAAAACGATCGATATGTTATTACTTTTCATGCGCTGACTGTATTTAATATCGTCTATACATATTTCTATTGGACGGGAAGCTTTTCACCTGGAGTCTTTTTGGCTTGGATGTTGGTTTTTTTGAAGATAGTGGATTCCCTGTCATGGCGCCAGGCGTCCAATCAGAACGGATTGGACTGGAAACATTAGCATTCATGGGCAATGTAGTCATTGATGTATTTTTTTGAGAAAATACTTTATTTTAAAGAAATTTGACATTTGAATTGGACATTTATGTCTTCGAGATTGTGTTTTTGATGGAAATAATGGGGCGGATTATTTTTTTAGGTTAAATATGAGTATATATATGAGTCATAGAGGTAAAAAAAGGCTTTTTGATGCCTCAAAAATGGAAAAATTTGAAGAACTTGTTTGTAACTGTGTTTTTTGGTTTAAATCCAGTTCAGAAAATAAATTTTGCGCAAACTTGTACTGATTACATCACCAAATATTGCATAAAATATAAAAATACAGTATTTTGGGTCATATAAGCTTATTTTTTTAACCAAATATTAAAATGACTGATTCACATTAATCAAGACCAACCAAATTTTGATAATTATCTGCATTTTTTTGCCTATAAAACATCACTACTCACAAAATCCTTAAAAAGTTATCCCTTACAGCTTTAAAAATGAAAAAAATGAATGTCCTTGAAAAGATCTTGCTCATAATATGAGGTTAATGACTTTAAAGAACATAAACGTTAACTTATAGTGTTTGCATGGATGGCGCTTGACATGATCTATTGGGCGACGCCCCTTGCTGTTCCTCCATCTTTACGGGAGTTCGCCATGGGGATCAAACGCGTCTTCAAATCCCCCCCGCCCATAAAAAAACCCGACGTACGTCTACGTAAGAATACATGTCGGGAATTAGCCGCTAATGCTCATTTTAATACAAATGACTTCCCTCATAATGATATGAAACATCCCAGCAGAACACAGTGGGAGCAAAAGAACGTTAGCATCCCAGTTAGCGAGCCCACAGCGCGCTAATAAATCACGTGTAATTAAACCTACGGGCCACAGCGGGGCGACCCGATCGCCCATCCCGGTGGTCCGGCGTTTGTCTTTCTCCCAAGAGAGGAGTTGGTACGATCGGCATCGTTAAGTCCAAGTAACGGACTCTTTTTTTAACGACTTGGCGAGATTATTATCCCATCTAGCTGCTCTCGTTAATGGCGCCGATGAAGGCTGAATACGGATTGGCGGCCAAAGATGGCGTGGAGTTGAAGGCCGTGCGTTTGATTGTAAATCAAGCGGGAACGGCGTTGACTGCGGACAAAAATTGGAAGTAATAATAGGGGGGAATTGCCCCGAAGCCCCCCTTTGGAGACCCGGGGTGTAGACGGTTATATTTTTATGTTTTTCATAGAAATATGGAAGAGTAGGAGTGACTTGAGAGTGGGTTTATGGACCTGATCGTAGTTGCTCTCTTGGCGGATGTTCATTATCTGGTCACATTTATGATGTCCCTTAGTCCAGGCCAATATCGCACATATATTTTTTCACTATATGGAGCTGTTTGGGAAAGTGACTCCTTTCCAAGGAGTTGAATCGAATTGACTCCTGTAATCCGAATCTGGGAGCTAACGCTAGGTTGCTAAATCTTTTGTTGTGTTTCCGGTTCATGTATGATGCCAAGTTTTGAGGGTGAAGGATCCAAAATATGAGAAAATGAGGTTAAACTGGTTTCAAACTGGAATGATTCAAGAAGAGTTGGCTCTAGAGGTGACTGTGTAGTTCCCTTTAAAAAGAGTGCATTCAGCTAAATGCTCCATGTGCATGGGTACTCGGACGTTTTGTCGCCTGGATGTTTGGTCGCCTGGATGTTTGGTCGCCTGGATGTTTGGTAGCCTGGACGTTTGGTGGCCTGGATGTTTGGTTGACTGGATGTTTGGTCGCCTGGATGTTTGGTCGCCTGGACGTTTGGTCGCCTGGATGTTTGGTCGCCTGGACGTTTGGTCGCCTGGACGTTTGGTCGCCTGGACGTTTGGTCGCCTGGACGTTTGGTTGCCTGGACGTTTGGTTGCCAGTCAAATGGTGACAGAGAGTTTACTGTTGAAAACAGCTCTGAAAAATATATTCATGAGAGAGTTTAATATATAAGTAATGTTAAAACCAGCTCTCTTAATTATTTCCATGAGTTTAAAATAAAAATATCAATAATAGTACTCATTTAACATAACTAAATAGCGAAAACCATTTAGATTCCAAACGTCCGGTGACCAAACGTACCTTGAACTCAATACTGAATCTCTCGGCCAATCATCTCAAAGCCTGACTATCCGACTAACAAAATTGTGATCACTACTCTATCAAAAACTGTGCTACGTGTATTTAGCATATCATCCAATGATCTTCAACCTAAAGACGGAAATTAGCCCTCAGCTACAACCTTACATATTTACATATACCTATTTATGAATATAAATATCATCATTAATATTCTTTCCCTTATCAAATACATCAAAACTGAAACCTGGGTATGCATTTCATTTATCTACGAATTAAACAAACACCGAAAACAACAAAGAATCCGGGTTTTTTTGTCCTTACTCCCGATTGTAACTTTTTAAGAATGTTTGAAGAGCGAAAGGAGAATGGACGCCGACCGGTCGTCCTCTGATGGCGTCGGCAGGATTGTAGAAAAGCCTTAATTGGGGAGCATCAGGTTATCAGGCTTAGGAACAAATCTTCATAGAAGTAATCAAACCTTGATGAATTAAAGCAAACGGCTTTAGTGTCCAGCCGCCATTCAACTAACCCCCCATAGCTTAGCTGATAGAGCTTCTATGATAACAACTACGCACGTACACAGCCGGGTAAAAAAAACAACAAAAAATGCACGACATAAACACAAATCCCAGCCTTATTAGCATCCACTTTTTGAGCCGTTTTTTTTCAAATTGCAGATGCTGGCAAAAAAAAAATAGAATCTAAATGCAATCAATGGAACACTTGGAAGGTTTTTTTGGAGAGCTGAAAGAGCCTACTTGTTTTAACTCCTTCAAAAAAATTGTTTTAGCTAAGCCGTGCTTGATTTGAAGGCTTGATTGATTCCGAGAAAACGGGATAGTTGACGGTATTTTTTTTGGTAATGACAACGACTCGTGGCTAATTTTGTTCTTTTGCTGATTGCCGGACGTTTTTTGTTCAATGGTTTTTGCATCTGTGGTCATTTAATGAGTCCATTTTATCCTACCGATCAAAACGATTAACACTGTGAATTCAACGAAATTTTGAAGGCTGTAAACAATGAAACAAGGAACCATGCAATTCTGGTTGTGACATCACAAGCAGAGTTCCGTCTTTAGCCGCAATATTTACCGTTTTTTCATGCATTTATGCCGTAAATATCATTAAAAAAATGCTACACAACATATATTTTGAGTGAAATTGAAGAAAAAATAAACCTATTTTGCATAAAAATGTGAAAAAAACTCACCTATAACTGCCAATGTTTGCTCAGGGTGCCGCCATCTTACCTCAGGACTGTTACGTACACACTTCATGGTTGTACTGCTCACCCTGACTTCCTATTTCTCCTTTTAAGACCCCCTTCCCCTCCAGACGGGGGTGGAGGGACAGCTCGCCCCTTCCCTGCTTTACATGTCTGATTGTTCATCTACAATTCACTTCAATTAATGCCTAGTAGCCCCCGCTATTACTTATTGTTAAATGATGCTAACAATTGCATAAACAACAAGTAGACGATTAGCATTGTAGCTACAAATTGAGCTAAATAGCCCAATTATGAAAAAAAGTGTTATTGTTTCCTTGCATTGTTTCAAGTCTCCGTAATTGATCAAATTGCTTGTAAAAAAACCTCTGTTTTGCCATATTTCTTATTTTAAGACCCCCCTCTCTCCTAGTCGGGGGAGGAGGAGGATATTCCTCCATATTCGTACCTTTAACTGTCTTCCTTTCAATTGGTGAACCATGTTTATGTATTGATTGACACTGACATGTGGCGAGAGGTCATACAGAGTCCACTGATACATTTCGAACTCAAATCCCCCCCTTTTTCATCAAGTTCTGGGCCCAATCCCCATTTTTTCCTTTTCCTTTCTTCTCTCTTCCCTCTCAATTTTCCATCTAATTTTCCCTCCACTCTCTCTCTTTCTCTCTTTCTTCCCATGTCAGGCTTTTTCTCCCGCTCCCTCGCCACCGCGTTTTTACCTCGTGTGGGTATTAAGCTGTAACAGGCAACGTTTTCTGTTACTCTGTGATGTATGGCTGACCTGCTTTCCGCCAGAGCCAATCGAGTTGCCTCCATTTTGCCTTTTTCTGCCTCAGAGTATCAAAAAAACCCAGAAAAAAGAACAACACTGCCTTGTGTGAGTGTCAAATACAAGAATTAGCCTCTGTTCTGGTCTCTATTGGCCTAAACAGATTGGAAGCCTAGCGCTGTCCATGGTGCTGACGGCTATCAGGAATAATGTCGCTTTATATAAAACTATTCCTAAGAGAGTGTGGCATGGATAAAAAAAATAAAAAAGGTGGTGTTTATTGTTGTTTTGGCCCTTGTTGTTTATTCACACGATAAAGCGGGGAGGGGTTCACGCCAGGGTGAGTACCCCTTGGCGCCGAACGGATTTGGATCTACGAACGGCTCTTTTTTTGAGAGTCGTTGACCCGTAAGGACGTTTTTTTTGTGATGTCTTCAAGGGTATTTAAGGCTCGGTTCTCACCCGTCATCAGGAATGGAGTCGAGCCCAAAGGGAAGAAGCGGCGGCAATTTGCGCGAGGACGTGTTTGGCGGTCCGGATGGCGGTGAAATACGAGCCCTGGCGATGGTTATTGCGGCCGTAAAACGCGGCGACATAAAATACAAAACAGAGAGCGGCGGCGTCTATTTATGGAGCAGATAATCGGCGCATTAATCAGCGGCCCGTCATCCGCCGCAAACACTTTTGCCGGAGCCAAGTCGCGGCCCGGCTTTTATGTGGCGCATCAGGTGGAGCCGTGATTGGCTGAGGGCCAAACAATGACATGTGCTACTGTAGTGATGTTGTTTTTTTTAAGTTTGAAGGTCAGGAGTCGTGATTTAACTGTTAAAGCCGAATTGGTTGAGGTTCTTTGGTGGTTTGGGGCTGATTTGCTCATTCAGGGCCTGGACCACTTGCTAGGAATTAGCCAATTAGAAATTGAATGTGCTTCTCTAACTTAAACGGTATTTACTTTTTAATTAGTAGTGCATTATTTTCTTATTTCCTGCTGTCATGACACAATTGGAGATCCCTTATATCCACTCAGAGTGGGCGGGGCAACTGTCACAGGTGGGTTTTTTACATAGTCCAAGTCCTTAGCCCAAACTACGGCCCCCGGGCCACATCTGGCCCGCTAGGCCTTTTAATCCGGCCAGCAAACGTTGTCCAAATGTTTTTTTTTTTATTTTCTCCAATATGGCGCCATCACGCAGAAGCCAGTGGCAGTAGTTCTGTCCACTTTTATTTGTTTTTCGTGTTTTACAGCCCTTCCATCTTTTTTTAAATGAAATTTTAATATTTCTTAATACATTCCTTTACTTACTTTACTTTGTACTTTATACTTTTTACTTTAATGATGAGTATGATAATACTTTAGTCCTTTTTTCTGTTCATGTTTCATATGTACTGTTAACGGATGCACTTTTTTATTTGTATCATATCTTATACTGACCCGGCCCATCTGTCAAACTTTTAAAGTCAATATGGCCGCCCCCGGGCCCAAAAGTTTACCCACCCCTGCCTTAGCCTATTAAAAAATCAGGTTTACCTACACAAAAACCTTTTCAGATTGACCTAATTCAACACAAAACAATTAAAAACAGCTATTTTCCTAAGACCGCCTCTCATTTTGAACCCCTAAAACTACCGATTTGTCACCATATTTCTTAATAATTCTAGATTTTTACATGATTTGACTCTTGCACGTCGCCCTGATTTGCCCGAATCGCCTTCATCAAGCACAGCTTGATTGGAAATGACAGGCGCAAAACATTTTAGCCATTTTATTGAGAGTGAAGTTCGGGGGTAACGTCAGCCAGGGAGTTGTCAGCCGCCAACGGCGATGGTAATCAGTCACCCTCATTTTTTTTCACGACTAATGGAGGTCCATTCTTCGAACCGTGTGTCTAGCACCCCTAAATTTCAATAGATGGGACTTCTAGTCCGGTCAAAGGCAGCCAGTGATTCAAATCTTCTTCTAGGCTGTCTTCCCCTTGCGATAGTGGTAAATGGCGGTACTTCATCTTTCCATCCAGTCCTGCCTATTATTCATATTTGACAGAAGTCCTTTCCGCGATTGGACAAAGTGCCCTTGGCGTGTCCGACTTAATAGTTTAAGTGTGAAGGTTTGAGCCGGCCGGGCTTGCAGAGGACTGCCAAGCGTGGCTCCCGTCCAGCTTCTCCAAGATGACCGCTACTGTGAGGATGGCTACCTCAAAACACACAATTAACGTTCAAGTGGTTTTGTCTGAGTTGTGACAAAAAAATTGGACCTGTGAGATATTTTTATGTGGATATTATAGCTCTTAGTACATTTCTTTTTTTGTATTGACATTCTGGTGCTCGGATGTTTGGTCGCCTGTCTTTTGGTCCCTTTTGGTCCCCAGTCTTTTGGTCACCGGTCAAATAGTAACAGAGTTTTCTGTAGAAACCAGCTCCCAAAATTATATTCATGAGAGAGAGTTTAATATCTAAGTAGTGTTTCATATCTAAGTAGTGTTTAATATCTAAGTACTGTTTAATATCCAAGTGCTGTTTAATATCCAAGTGCTTTTTAATATCCAAGCACTGGTTAATATCCAAGTAGTTTAATATCCAAGTGCTGTTTAATATCCAAGTGCTGTTTAATATCCAAGTAGTCTTAATATCCAAGTAGTCTTAATATCCAAGTACTGTTTAATATCCAAGCACTGGTTAATATCCAAGTACTGGTTAATATCCAAGTACTTTAATATCCAAGTACTGTTTAATATCTAAGTATACTGTTTAATATTCAAGTGCTGTTTAATATCCAAGTAGTCTTAATATCCAAGTACTGTTTAATATCCAAGCACTGGTTAATATCCAAGCACTGGTTAATATCCAAGTACTTTAATATCCAAGTACTGTTTAATATCTAAGTATACTGTTTAATATCCAAGTGCTGTTTAATATTCAAGTGCTGTTTAATATCCAAGTACTGTTTAATATCCAAGTACTGTTTAATATCCAAGTAGTGTTTAATATCCAAGCACTGTTTAATATCCAAGCACTGTTTAATATCCAAGTACTGTTTCATATCTAAGTAAATTTGACCGGTGACCAAAAGACCAGTGACCAAACGTCCGGTCACGGACACCCTTAACACCCAAGTCCTAAAATCGTGCCCCCTATTATCTGCCCCAATTGGGCCACGTTTTCAGATGGAAAAATTTTACCATTCCACTGCAATCACAATCCTACGGTTTTGCCGAATCTGGCAACCTTGCCACTTTCATTCTTTGTCTTAATGTATTACAGTCTAAAATCCGTTGAGGCAAATGGGCAGTTTTTGTGTGTTTTGTTGACGCGTTAATCAAGTTTGCTAAATTGCTTTTTAGCGTGATTACAGAGTGACGGTGGGGCTGTTTTTTCTTTTGACTCCTTCAAACTCGTTTGTCATGCACGGGGACAAATGCGGGGAGGGATTTTCAAGGACGAGGTTTCAGACACGTCTGCTCTATTGATTGGTTAACGAGCAGGCGTCGGGTGCCGCGTTTGCGTTGGGGGCGCCGACACAATGGAGCACATTTGCTCGCCGCACAATGCGGGCATGCTATGCTAGGGGGTCTATCAGGAGGCGGGGTAGGGAGGGGGGTCTTTGGACCACGTTCAGGCCTTTCTGCCAGGCGGGACGGCCAAGGATTGGGTAGCGGATTCTTGGGGGAGCACAATGGAAATGCTTGGAGGACTCTTCTCGTATGGTTTTGTTGCAAAAGTAGTTTTAGGAAGACGTTGAGTGGTGCTATGGTGTTTTGGGGGAATTTGGGGGAAGGGATTTAGAACAATTTGCAAGATTTTAGTGTATTTTTTTCTTAGTGTGATGGTACTTTGAATAATTTCCTAAATTTTAGTGTATTTTTTTCTAAGTTTGATGGGACTTAGAAAAATTTCCAAGATTTTAGTGTATTTTTTCTGAATCTGAAGGGTCTTAGAACAATTTCTAAGATTTTTGTGCAATTTTTTATGTGAAGGGACTCTGGAACCTTTCCTAAATTTTAGTGGATTCTGTGTGTGAACGGATTTAGAAAAAAATGCAAGATTTTAGTGGATTTTATGAAGGGACTTAAACCATTTCCAAGATTTTAGTGTATTTTTTCTGAATCTGAAGGGTCTTAGAACAATTTCTAAGATTTTTGTGCAATTTTTTATGTGAAGGGACTCTGGAACCTTTCCTAAATTTTAGTGGATTCTCTGTGTGAAAGGATTTAGAAAAAAATGCAAGATTTTAGTGGATTTTATGAAGGGATTTAAACCATTTCCAAGATTTTAGTGTATTTTTTCTGAATCTGAAGGGTCTTAGAACAATTTCTAAGATTTTTGTGCATTTTTTTGTGTGAAGGGACTCTGGAACATTTCCTAAATTTTAGTGGATTCTGTGTGTGTGTGAAAGGATTTAGAAAAAAATGCAAGATTTTAGTGGATTTTATGAAGGGACTTAAACCATTTCCAAGATTTTAGTGTATTTTTTGAAGGGACTTTGCAAAATATCCAAGATTTTTGTGTATTTTACCTAAGTTCTTTGAAAAATGTCCAAAATATGATTGTATTTAGGAAGTAATTTTAGGTTGTGTGTTTTTGGGAAATTCATGTGAAGTGATTTCGAAAAAAAATCCACTCAAATCTTGTAAATTTTAAGTGTAAAAGGAGTATTTCCGTTCGTGCTGTTGTAATGTTATATATAATAGATATTTAAAAATTTTCCTTGTCAAAATACAAATTATTTTATTGTTTTATTACCAATCCAATCATTATGTTCAGTGATTGGTCAGGACCTAATTCCTATTTTTCATCCTATCATATTTATAGTAATAAGAACCCCAGGAACAATAATGATACTCCATTTTTTTCTTTCCATTGGAGCGGTAATGGTGGACATTTCTATTGGACTTCAAACATGGGCGGAGCTATTGAAATTTCCTGAAAATTGAACGATTTCCCGCAGATCTTGGCTTGTTTATCCTATACGGCTACTTTTTTGGAGAAGTTTTGTACCTAAACTTAAGCCGGCGCCTTCAAAAGACAGGTAGTAGTGAGGGGGCGGTCTTTTGCGCCACAGCGCCCACTCGCCTAGAGCTGTGCATAAGGGTTAGCATGTGTGCACGCAAGCATGCACATGTGACATGACTAGCGTCTTTCTTATTTATGAGCCTTACCTCCATCCAGGTTGCCAATTTGTCTGAGGAACAGAGGGGGGGAAAAAAAGGGCTGTCCGAAAATGGCGCTTCGCTTTCGCGCCCGTTAGTTTTTACGGCCTACTAAAGAGGAAGAGCGGCGGCGGCGGTGGTGGCCAACATCCTTCCTGGCTTGATTGACTTCTCCACGCTCGCAATTTCTGCCAATAACGGTGTGCTAGGTGGACTGCGGCAAAGGGCAAATGGCAGGCCAGAAATGCTGCTTTTATGTTGCATCTTGAGGATTTTTGCAGGTTTATCTGGGTCATAATGAACCCTGAGTTTTAAGGTGCTCGGATGTTTGGGTGCAGGTCTTTTGGGTGCTGGTCTTTTGGTTGCCGGTCTTTTGGTTGCCAGTCAAATGTTGACAGAGTTTACTGTTGAAACCAGCTCTGAAAATGATATTCATTAGAGAGAGTTTAATATCTAAGTACTGTTTAATATCCAAGTACTGTTTAATATCCAAGGACTGTTTAATATCCAAGGACTGTTTAATATCCAAATACTGTTTAATATCCAAGTACTGTTTAATATCTAAGGACTGTTTAATATCCAAGTGCTGTTTAATATCCAAGTACTGTTTAATATCCAAGTACTGTTTAATATCTGAGTACTGTTTAATATCTGAGTACTGTTTAATATCCAAGGACTGTTTAATATCCAAGTGCTGTTTAATATCCAAGTACTGTTTTATATCCAAGTACTGTTTAATATCCAAGTACTGTTTAATATCCAAGTACTGTTTAATATCTGAGTACTGTTTAATATCCAAGGACTGTTTAATATCCAAGTACTGTTTAATATCTAAATAATGTTTAATATCTAAGTACTGTTTAATATCCAGGGACTCTTAAATATCCAAGTACTGTGTAATATCCAAGTACTGTTTAACATCTAAGTACTGTTGAAACCAGCTCTTATGAAAGAGAGTTTAAAATCTAAGTACTGTTTAATATCTAAGTACATTTGACTGGCGACCAAACGTCCAGTCACGAGCTCTACCGGCAAGCCCCTCCCAGTTGAGGATTTTTGCTTGGACATGCCATTGAAAATGAAGGCAGTCTCTTGGATATTCCCACTTTTCCTGACTGTGTTGATGAACGGAGTTGGCCACGTTCCCCCTACATGACTTGCAATATATGACAGAACCCAAGCCACGCTTGTGATTCAAGAACCCCCCCCCCCCTGTAGACTTAAGGGAGTGCATGTGCTGATGAAAAAGTAATGTACTGTGTCTGCGACGTGGTGCTGGATGTTCCCTCGTGTTTCCCGGACTCCGGAAACTCATCTTCCACATCGAGCTGCTTTCCCCCTTTTTCCCCCTCCATTTTGAAATTAAAGCTAAGAAAGAAAAACTAGACCCCGAAAAGCAGTTTCTCGTCGTCAGTCCAAGGTGCTCTTAATCAGAGATCGTCATGTTCAAAGTATAAATAAACTTAGGATCATGAATATGGATCACATGCAAAAACGTCCCTAATGTTTCAGGGTTTTTTTTCGGAAACGTCTTGGAATCGGCGTCCCCTCTGGTGCTGATGTCATTTGCATCTTCTGGTTTTAAGCCAGTAGACTCATTTGTTTGTGTTTACACTTCGTTTATTTTTGTTCTGGACTTATCTTACTTTTTTAAATGCAGCCATACAATCGAAAACAGCCATTTTGGTTCAAATTATTTTGGATATTTTCTGGAATGAAGGAATAAACTAAAATGCAGTACTCTGAGTTTTTCCGCATGGCATTCTGAGAGTACACAGGGTCGGACGCCATTTTAATGGACGCTTTTTGGTCATTTTTTGTGCCAACACACAAAAAAAACTGCTCATTAGCATAAAACCTAAAGTCATAATTGCTATTGACAGGATTAACAATAATTTCGCGCTACACATTAATTGCAAAGTCAAATTCCGAAAATGGCACAAGTCGTACACAGCTGTCATCAATCATCCAAATATATTTGGTGATTCATTTTCTCACACCTGGTTTCTGACGTAGCGGCCACAGCGCCGATTGATTAATTTGGCCTCCCTTTTTTAGTGGGATGTTAGATTTACCAAATGTCAAATTAATACCAATAAAATGCAGGAAACTGATTTGACCATTAATCATGAAAATATTGTGAGAATTTTCCATTTTAATTCGGGTTTTTCTTTTTTCAGGTTTTGGTGAAAGTGGACATGGATAAAAACCTGGTTTTCGCTTCTCAGGTAGGTCAATTTCTTTGTGTACTTTATATTTTTTAAACTAATTGACTATTTAACTAAACCCAAAGTGTTTACATCGCCCCCTATAATACATTCATGACATTACAACACTTCATATATCAGAGCTTATGCTACTTTAATGCTAAACTATAATAACAATAACCCCACAAAGTTATAGTCTTTATTAATTTTTAATGAAACACAACCATTTGAATGCTGTCCTTAGTGATAATCATTTACTCGCATATAAGCCGTATTTGAGGGCACAAATTATTCTATATATTGGTGAAACTGCTAGTAAAAAATAAATAAATAAAGAAACTAACAAAAATACATTTGTACTCTAACAAAAACAAGAATATGGAGGTGAACATTGGGGAAAAGGGCGTCTTATACGAGAGAAATTGTAAAATTCAACGATTTTAAGGCAATTTTAAGGGTATGGCTTATACTTAGAGGTGGCTTATATGCGAGAAAATGTTTTTTACCATTTTGCAACGCAAAAACTATGTGCAATGACTATTTAATGAATATGACGGATATGAAATGATGAAAAGGTAAGTTCCATCAATATTTCATCGCATTCCTCACATCCCATCACAAGGTAGGTTCCTTTTTATCCAACTTTTAAGTGTAATCCCCCTCCTAACCACTAGATAGCAGCAGCAAAATTAAACTAGCTGAAAAAGAAGAATCAAAACAGGAATTATTTCCCCAGACTCGTCATTCGTGAACATTTTAAAAGCGGATTGGACATATTTGTCCATTATTACTTATTATTAAATGATGCGTATGCTAACAATTGCATAAACAAAAAGCAGACAATTAGCATTGTACCTACAAATTGAGCTAAATGACCCGGTTATAAAAAAGGTGTCATTGTTTCCTCGCGTTGTTTCACTTGTCTCCGTGATTGATCGGATTGCTTGTATAAAAAACCCCTGGCTTGCTGTATTTCTCTTTTCAAGACCCCCCTCCCCCTTGGTCGGGGGAGGAGGGGCATTTCTTCCCTCCCCCAGCTTTACATGTCCGATTGTTCATCTAGAATTCATTTCAATTACCGCCTAGTAGCCAACGCTCTGTCTATTTATCGATTGGTGTAGCCCTTTCTATCTCAGACGCGTATAACCCCGCGGGTTATTTTTTTGTGTGCCTGTTTTTGTGTGTGTGCAACACAGCGGGCACCTTCGCCGCTCCGATCAACAATAAATATGAGCAGCGGCAAACAATTACCCCCTTAACGAGGGATTAATTGTGTCAAGATGGAGTGAGGGCAGCGCAGAGGTTGGCTGATGCCGTCCATTCCTAATGTGTTTATTTTCATGAGTTAGGCAGATCAGTCTTTGGATTAAGTAGCCTTTTAGCGGACCTTGTCGTTGCCTGTTAGCAATTTTTTGAGGGAAATGGATTGGTTGTTGTACATGTTTATCGTCAGCATTTTTCAAAAACTGATGTTATCGAAAGGGAAAACAGAGGGGTCTGTTTTTGTTCTATTTTGTGTTTACATGTGTACAGGGTTCGATACTGATTCTGAAACGGTGTGTGATATTAGTTAATGTAGATATAGGTGATACATATAGAACGTGGTGTGTCAAAGTGGTGGCCCGGGGGACAGATCTGGCCCACCACATTATTTTTTGTGGACCAGGAAAGTAGACTTTCTGTTTTAGGATTAAATTAAAATGAAGAGTTTATTTGTATATTACATTTCCTGATTTTCCCCCTTTTAAATCAATATTTTAAATTATTTTAATCCATTTTTAGTTCAAAAATCATTTTGTAAAATCTAAAAATATATTTAAAAAAATCTAAAATAAATATTAATTTAGATCTATAAAAATCAGAAAATTCGGGGCTTTTAATTCAGGTCTTTTAATCCATTTATTAAAAAATATTTAAATATTATATCTAAAAAATGAAGAGTATAGATGTATATTAAATTCCCTGATTTTCCCCCTTTTAAATCAATAATTGTCATTTTTTAATCCATTATTTCTGTGTTTTTAGTTCAAAAATAATTTTGTATAATCTAAAAATATATATAAAAAATAGCTAAAATAAACATTGTTTTAGATCTATAAAAAACTGAATATTCAGGGCTTTTAATCCAGTCGTTTTAATCCATTTATAATTAAAAAAATCTAAATATTATATCTAAAATAGTCCAGCCCACATCAAATCAAGTTGACGTTAAAGCGGCTCGCGAACCAACCCGAGCCTGCCACCCTTGATATAGAGCTAGCGCAGGTGAAGTGAATTGTAGCTATGTTGCTATTTTTAAGCTAAAGTTGAAAGCTCTTGTTTGAAACTGTAAATCCGCCGCAATCTGTTAGCAGGACTTTACCTTGTTTATGCGTAGCGCCAAGTAATATCAGTAGTGTCGGCCCAGATCAATGCTCTAAACGCCTTTAACGCTGCCACTTCAAGTCGTTTGTCACTTATCGATGGCGATGGCGGCGGCGGCAGTGAGGCGAGTCCTCAGCTCCGGCGCTATCGCCTTGATACATTTGTCGCTTCTCTAACGCGCCTTGTCAAGCCTCCTAAGTGTGTCGTCAAGCCCAAGTCATAACTTGAGGCCGAGCTCTGTCATGTTCGCCGCCGACAAGCGATTAAGCGCCCACGCACACGCCAAATGAAACACGGCGGACATTTGTCGCCCGGGTTTGGTACAGGAACGAGTCGGAGAGGGTTTTAGGATTGGCGCTATTGGCTTGGACGCCAATAGCCATCCACGGCTGTTAAAAAAAAACAATTTTGTTGTTTTTTAGACAAAATTGAATCCACCGCTAATTAGTTTTGTGAAATTACCGTATATCCTGGACTATAAGTCGCATTTTTTTGTCTTCCATTGTTTAGCAACCAATACTCAAGTGGTACTTATGTTATTTTACCTCTTTGACCACTGAAAACTAGTTTTTTCAAGGTTATTTTTAGCCGAAAAGCTGTAAATGCTACATTAGCATGTGTATATTTAGCCAAAAAGCTGTAAATGCTACATTAGCATGTGTATATTTAGCCTGTAGCTCTCCATTGAACTATTTGAGTTGGATTTATTTGATAAGGGACATATTTATATTTATATTCTGTTATTTGTGATATGATTATGGTGTCAATATATAGAATTTTGTTGATTTTTGTGTTCGATTGTTTTTAATTAACCTAAAATTTTATTATTTTTGAAGGCTAGTTGAGAGTCAAGAGGTATTCCTAGGTTTTTAAACTATTGGACTACTTTTATTATATTTTCTTGGACCAAAACGTTGTGGGTCACTGTTATTTCTTGCTTTCTTTAAAAAGTACTTACTGTTATATATATATCATTAATTGTAGTTGAGATTTTTAAAGCCAGTTATTGACACTCGTCATTGCATTTGTGAGTTCTTGTGTTTTTTGCCTTATGACTGATTAACGTAGTAACTGAGTAACTGACTTAAAAAGTATCTTTTTAGTTTCTAATACAAAACTGCAGTGAGACTTTGGCAAGTAGCAAAATGTGGGCGAGTGAGCCAATGTCTGACTTCCCTGTTTACGTGCATGCATTCCACGTGTTAGTCATCTCTAGGGTTTATTTCTTCCTCTCTTCCCTCCGCCTTTTGGCAACCTTTTACACCCCCTAAAGCTCCACCTAGCTATTTATAGCAGGGGGAGAGAAGGGCGAGACCATCAAAGACGTTTCCTTATATCAAAGCCCATCCGATCGTCTAAAAAAAGGGGGGGGGGGAGGCAGGAGAAATCCCCAGAAGGCATCGGGACCCGCCGCTGGGAGAACAACTCGGCAGGGGCGGGATTCGAGTGTGGGAACGTGCCAAAAGCCAGTGAGTGGGTTTTCGTGTTTCCTCAAATGTAACTCTTGGGGGTAGCCCAAGCCCGGGGCTTTGACGTGTTGACGTTCATTGTCGCCTAATGAAATTACAATGAGCCCTGGGAGGCCCGCGGTGGGTTGGCGAAGATGCGCTGGAATACACGTGAAACTGCCGTGCAGGCTCCTCCCACTGCCGCCTCTGTACAGTAGAAAACAAGGCAATTAAACTCGATGGGGACTAGGAGGATGGTCGATGGTCTTTTGGTCGATGGTCTTTTGGTCGACGGTCTTTTGGTTGCCGGTCTTTTGGTTGCCGGTCTTTTGGTTGCCGGTCTTTTGGTTGCCGGTCTTTTGGTTGCTGGTCTTTTGGTCCCTTTTGGTCGCTAGTCTTTTGGTCGCCAGTCTTTTGGTCTCCGGTCAAATGGTGACAGAGGGTTTACTGTTGAAACCAGCTCTAAAATTATATTCATGAGAGAGAGAGTTTAATATCTAAGTACTCTTTAATATCTAAGTATTATTGAAAACAGTGAATATTTAGATATTAAACTCTGTCTCATGAATATAATTTTGAGTGCTAGTTTCAACAGTATTTAGATATTAATCACTACTGGGATATTAATCAGTACTTAGATATTAAACAGTGCTCAGATATTAAACAGTACTTAGATATTAAACAGTACTTAGATAATTAAACACTACTTAGATATTAAACACTACTTAGATATTAAACTCTACTTAGATATTAAACAATACTTAGATATTTAACACTACTTAGATATTAAACAGTACTTAGATATTAAACAGTACTTAGATATTAAACAGTACTTATATATTAAACTTCTCTCTTAGATGTTAAACTCTCATGAATATAATTTTGAGTGGTGGTTTCAACAGTACTTAGATATTAATCACTACTTAGATATTAATCAGTACTTAGATATTAAACAGTGCTCAGATATTAAACAGTACTTAGATAATTAAACACTACTTAGATATTAAACACTACTTAGATATTAAACTCTACTTAGATATTAAACAATACTTAGATATTTAACACTACTTAGATATTAATCAGTACTTAGATATTAAACAGTACATATATATTAAACTTTTCTCTTAGATATTAAACTCTCATGAATATAATTTTTAGAGCTGCTTTCAACAGTAAAAAAAACAACCCAAAAAAATGGATTAGGCGTTTCTGTCATCATGGGAATTACACGCAAGTATCATGTACTAGCACACATGTAAATAGTACTAATTGACTATGTATATGGGGCCCTTGCGATACCAATGGAGTACTCATTCAAGATATGCAAACTAGTGCTGGGAAAATAAAATGAATGCATAGTCTTGTTTTTCATCACCCAGTGGGTTTTGGAAACAAGTTTGTGTGTTTGTTTATGTTTGTGTGTTCATTTTTTTGTTTGTTTGTTGCCAAGAGAGAAAAAAGAACAGTACAAAACCTTAAATGCACTCGAATAAAATCCAAAAAAATCCCTTTCATCTCTAGTTGGCGCCAAGGAAATTCTCTCAGTAAAGACGCAATGGCGCCACAGTGAATGTCAAGTGTTAGAAGCATTTTATTGGCAAGTAACCGCCAGCAGATGGCAGTCATGTAGCTCAGTATCAGAGGAAAGGGTGGTTAAGTTTTGCTGTTGTTTGTTTGGCTTGTTGTCGGCTTTCCAAAGCGATGGAAGACCAATCATTTTGAGCATTAAGTTATGAATTTAGTCATTTATTAGTTTTTTGGGGTCTATATTTAGTTTTCTAGTCTGTATTTTGTTTTTTTAGCCATTTAAATGATTATTTGCAAGCTAAATAAATTAGCATTGCTTAAAAACGTATAAGTCTTCAACTCTTTTGCACAGAGGACCACAAAACTTGACTTAATCACCCCCGTTCACAGCAATACACATCAACCCAAAGTATAGGATGTCCTCCAGTGACAAACTCACTTGAACAGACGTCCAATCAACGTCAAATTTAGCACCCAAATCTTTTCGTATGCGTACAAAACAAAACGCCGTCACGGGTCTCGAAGGCAATTATGTCCTGTCAGCTGGGCGTTAAAGGTGTACACGGCTTGCGCACCCCTGCACAAACGCACCCGACCGCTGCGGAGATGATGCATCGCACCCCCTGCGCGCACATGGAAGGGGGAGGGCGCCGTGGCCGCGCTGGTGCGTGTTGAAATATGGCCCCCATATTTCACTGCGCACACAGCATTTGTAAATGCCAAGCGCCCTCCAAACCCTCCCCACGATTCCCGGTGGATCGTTCCGTCATTTTCTTAAAAGCCGAAAGACTCGGCGAGGATCGGCCAATCGGCAAGCAGTATCGGCGCCCGCCATGTTTTTTTTTTGTCAACAAACACAAAATGTAAGGGTCACTTTTTGAATATCGGAAGGCTTTCTGTCATCGGTGCTAGCCGTGAAATCACCTTTATCACAAAGGATGATGGGAGACGAAGGCGAGGGTGCTCCGTCACCCCCCACTCTATACTTCCTCCCCCCTCCTTCTCCCTTGACGCCGCACTCATTCAATCTCCCGAACCGTCACAGTAAATGGCTAAATTTATAACTGCCACTTCAGCTGACAATCACATGCTATCGCTACATTCTCACTGTAGTGGTTGGAGGAGAGGCGGCCATGTTGTAGGCGGGGTAACCCCAAGTTTGTTTCGTGCAGGCCTTTGGTGAGGTCGTGGTGTATTACGGAGTTCCATGGAAGAATTAGATTGGAATGGATAACTTTATTCATCCCATATTTGGGAAATTTTGTTGTCATAGTAGCAAGAGGGTGAGAATACAGACACAGAAAAAGCACATATATACATACACATACATATATAAGCACATATACATACATATATAAGCATATATATACATATACATACATATATAAGCACATATATACATACACATACATATATAAGCACAAATACATACACATACATATATAAGGACATATATACGTACACATACATATATGAGCACATATATAAGCACATGTATACTTACACATACATATATAAGCACATATACATACACATACATATAGAAGCACATATATACATATACATACATATATAAGCACATATATACATACACATACATATATAAGCACATATATACTTACACATACATATATAAGCACATATATACTTATATATACATATATAAGCACATATATACATACACATACATATATAAGCACATATATACATACACATACATATATAAGCACATATATACATACACATACATATATAAGTACATATATACATACATATATATAAATATAAGCACATAAGTACATACATATATATATAAATATAAGCACACATACATACACATACATATATAAGCACATGTATACATACACATACATATATAAGCACATATATAAATACGCATACATATATAAGCACATATATATACATACACATACATATATAAGCACATATATATACATACGCATACATATATAAGCACATATATATACATACACATACATATATAAGCACATATATATCCATACACATACAGCATAACAGCTAATGGGTGCAGCAGTCTATTGCTGAAAGAACTTTGGAGGGACTCCACAGACTCAGGGGGTGGGAGGTGTTGTCCACGATTTTTGTACAGGTATGGAAGGAAGAGGTTGTGGATAACAGGGGGAAGAAGGGGGTGCTATAAGTGACAGACTCAAGCTGGGGACGTTTGTCGCCGCTCGTCACTTTTTCCCGCCAGCGAGTGGACATGACAGCCAAGGCGGCTGAACGGGGAGCGCCAGGGCTCCCAGGACCAGAACGCCGAGTGACAGATGACTCCGTCATGCTCAGGCCATCATGATCGGAGGGGGGGACGGGGGAGGGAGTCGGAGGCGGGACGAGATGCCTTGTGACAGTATCAAAACCCAGCAGACTCGTACCCACGTCTGTCAGCATTTTGGAGAGACTTTGCTATGCCGGTTAAGGAGATTGCCCCCGCTAAAATGCTAGTAAGGGTTCTCTTGGAAATGTCATTTTTTTAGGGGGTGCTTGAAATCTCCATCTAGTCAAATTTGACAATTCAGGAGATTTTAAAATGCATATATAGTATATTAAATTTCCTTATTTTCCCCCTTTTAAATCAATAATTGTAATTTTGAGTGTGACACCCTTTGCATAGCCTATCCAAAAGAATTCAAAAATTAGCATCTACCCTGACAATTTTGAATAATCCGCAAAAATCGACCCAAAAATTATTGAATATTATTATTCTTAGCGTAAAAAACGGGCTAAAATCGGTAAAATACGATATCAATTTACATTTGACGACCTGCACCTGTAGGGGGCGAATACTTGCCCATCATAGACAAATGACCAATCCTTCGGAGGTCAATGTCCAACAGGAACATGGGTGGGAGGCGGCTAATATAGTCAGGGGCGGAGTTTAGGAATAGTACATCCCAAAGACCCCCCGACAGTCAAGCCCGGCTGTAGCCGCTGATTAATGCCACACTTTGGCTAATTACCTCCTTGGCGGACGCCGCCTTTAATGACGCGGCTCATCAGAACAGTTTGGACGGATGACCAATCGCGAAGGGGGAAAGGCAGGAGATGTATCAGTGCAACCGAGCGTCCGAACCCAGCCATCGACTTTGCCTTCCCGCCCCATTAGGCCCATCCCGTCGTAGACCGCCACCTTGGGAGAAGGAGGGGGGTGGCGTCCATCCATCGGGCTAATTTACCAAAGTGGCGAGAGACCGGACGCCGAGTCATCGGCATGGTCATCCCGAGGCACGCGGGGGGGGGGAAGACGTGAACTCTGATGGCAAAGCTAATTTGGATCCTCTCTCAAGCGTGAAATATGGAAAAGACTTGCTAAATGAGCAATTAATCCCGCCTAGATACCAAGTACCCACGTTAGGGTTTTTACCTGAAAACGAAGGGAGAGATTCCACGTTAGTACACACCTCCATCACGTTTTTGAGCTGCCATTTTGCTTTGGAAGGTTCCACTTAATTGCCTTGTGGATGACTTTAGCCTTTGCATTCATTCCCAGGAGTTAAACTGGAATGTATTGCTTATTTTTAGCCATTTATCAGTCGGTTAAATATACACTGTTCCTCATCATTAATCATCTACTGTTTTGTACAAAAAGATTTGAAGAGTAGTGACCGCTAACCCGAAGATTAGCTACCATTAGCTATGCTAAACATCCAAAAAAATGGACTTTAAGACTTAATATCTTAGCATTAAAGCCGATATGATAAATCCAAAGTTTTTTTACATACAAAAACTACATTAAGACCCTCTTTCACCCCCCAAAACGTGGGGTTCTATCTCAGACTGGCGTTTTAATAAAGCTACCCTGGTTTTATGCTTGGGGACATTTTTAAAAACCTGTCAAAAAGAGCTGTTGGGAAATATTGATTCCCACAACCAAGAGAATGTCAAGGTAAATGTTTGCCGCATTTCCAGTGCAATGATGTCTCCCAACAACAGGAGAGACGTTTTTTTTTGTCCTTGCGGAGACATTTTAACAATTTGTACAACACCCCGTGTCTTTATTCAAACGGGATAATCTTTCCCATCTCCCACAAAGGCGCTAGTAAGTAGCAATCATGATAATCTATAACTGTGTTATAGCCTAAATCCCTGGACGGCGTATTATGTTGCCAAGCCAATAAATAACGGGGCAAATAAAGTGTCTGTCCATTTGCGTTTGTTAAATAGGTCAATCCGTTTTGACATTTTGGAAATGTATGAAAAATGATGAAAGTGGGGGGTTTTTAGCTTGCGCTTTCATACTATACAGATTTGGAACTATTAAAATTGTGTAGTAAAAATTGTTTGTCATGGGGTGTCAGACTTCTGTTGGGTTGATTTCATGTGACAATTTTAGATATAATATTTAGATTTTTTTGTATAAATGGATTAAAAGAACTGGATTAAAATCCCTGAATAATCAGTTTTTTGTAGATCTAAATTAATGTTTATTGTAGATTTTTTTAAAATATATTTTTAGATTTTACTAAAGGATTTTTGAACAAAAAACAGTAAAAAATATTTAAAAATTACAATTATTTATTTAAAAGTGGGAAAAATCAGGAAATTTAATATACTATATATAAATATTTTTTTTAAAAAATGGATTAAAAGAACTGGATTAAAAACCCTGAATATTCTGTTTTTTTTAGATCTAAATTAATGTTTATTGTAGCTTTTTTTAAAATATATTTTTAGATTTTACTAAAGGATTTTTGAACAAAAAACACTGAAAGTGAAAAAAATCAGGAAATTTAATATACTATATATAAATATTTTTTATAAATGGATTAAAAGAACTGGATTAAAAGCCCTGATTATTCCGTTTTTTATAGATCTAAATCAATTTTTATTTTAGATTTATTTTAATATATTTTTAGATTTTACTAAATGATTTTTGAACTAAAACAACAGACAAAAATGGATTAAAATATAACAATTATTGATTTAAAAGGGGGAAATCAGGAAATTTAAAATACATCTATACTCTTTATTTAAATTTGATCCTAAAACATAAAGTCAGCACTCATAATTAACTTTCCCAGGCCACCCAAAACTATGCGGCGACCCAGATTTAGCCCCAGAACCACCTTTTTGACACATGTGGCCAAGAGAGACGGACAACTATCCTTGCGGTAAGACCACACCGCGATAAGAAATAAACAGAATATTAAGGATCATGTAATCCTAGTGGTCATATTGTATTACAGGTCAAGATCCATTACCAAGTACAATATTTCCATTGGTTGTTTTTTCCAAGAGTCGACAACAAGGCGTTTAATACATCCAGGGCAAAGGTAATAAAAGGATTAGCTTAGCACGCCATGAGCTACTGGAATGGTAGAAACTCTATTAGGCCACACCCCGTTGGCTTTTAGCTCATGAATAAAACATGATGTCCCCCCTCAGTTGCTTCCAGGTGTGACTTCACTCGGAGTAGAAAAAAAGGCCAAATGAATATTCAGTGACAGGTGGTAATGAAATCAAAACGTTCTGAGTGGGAGTCTGACTTTAGATGGAGTCGATGGGCGTTGCGAATGGTCGCTGGACTGGCGCTGATGGAGAGAAATGAGCGACTTTATATGCACTGACAGGGCTGAAATGTTGCCCCCCAAAACCCCCCACCCCTGCACTTTTAATGGTTTGTCTGACAGCAGATGGAGCCGTCACCCTGCCCTTTATCGATGGAGGCCATTTTGTTTTTTTTTGGACCAATCGGGAGGGTGATTTGTTTATGATGAGCAGCGGGACTCCCCAACGACCCATCGGTCAACATTAAATAGATTTTATTTAGTGGCGTGCTAGTGCTGTTAGCGATAGCGCTGTTAGCAATAGCGTTGTTAGCACTTTTGTCATATGATGTCAAGAATCCAGTCTCTGGAAGACAAACGGTTGTAAATCGCGAAAAGGCAGGACAATGGTAATCTTTGGGTGTTAACACCGGTGCAATTTCCCTTTATATTTGTGCGACCTGTCCCTGACAGTTGTCCAGATTGGCCTTTCCGCCTTTGTCTGCCCCTGGCTTCCTTGTTGTTATCAGATTGAAGGGCCCCCCCAAGAGGGGGGAATTGTGCAAGACTAACTTTGTTTGAGGAGCGGCAGGCTCCTCTCAGTCAAACGTTGACCTTTTCCGTTCCCTCCGATGGCCGCCGTTGTCCGGATCGGAGAGATGCCTTCCACTTCTTTGATCCAAATTGCTCAGTTCCCCGTTCCAGGATTTCCTTTTGCCCCGCTGCGCTTTGTATTCCGGGTTGTGTTGGGTTTTCTGATAGACAGCCAGATAGATCCTCTAAAATAATTTTGCTAAAGTTTAAACAATGGCAACCGTGACCGGATGTTTGGTCGCTGGTCAAATGTACTTGGATATTAAACAGTATGTAGATATTAAACAGGAATTGGATATTAAACAGTATTTGGATATTAAACAGTACTTGGATATTAAACACTACTTGGATATTAAACAGGACTTAGATATTAAACAGTACTTGGATATTAAACAGTACTTGGATATTAAACAGTAAGTGGATATTAAACAGTACTTGGATATTAAACAGTAGTTAGATATTAAACAGTACTTGGATATTAAACACTACTTGGATATTAAACAGTACTTGGATATTAAACAGTACTTGGATATTAAACAGTACTTGGATATTAAACAGGACTTAGATATTAAACAGTACTTGGATATTAAACAGTACTTGGATATTAAACACTACTTGGATATTAAACAGTACTTGGATATTAAACAGTACTTGGATATTAAACACTACTTAGATATTAAACACTACTTGGATATTAAACAGTACTTGGATATTAAACAGTACTTGGATATTAAACAGTACTTGGATATTAAACAGTACTTGGATATTAAACACTACTTGGATAGTAAACAGTACTTGGATATTAAACACTACTTGGATATTAAACACTACTTGGATATTAAACACTACTTGGATATTAAACACTACTTGGATATTAAACACTACTTGGATATTAAACACTACTACTAGGGGGAAGTTAAGCACCCCTATGCCGCCTTTCCCTATACTTTTACAACAAAAAAAGAGTACTGATGGAACAGATTTGTGACTTGTCTTTGTCATTGTACGTTTTTGTTGATGAAACGGCGCAAGCTTACTTTGTTGCCTTGAGAAATTGAGCCGTTTCCCGTGGAGACAAGCCACGATGAAAGGGAGAACCCATTGTGTTTTCGGAGCTTAGAAGTAAAAACAAACCTTTTCCCTTTGTCCATATCAATTACCCAAGGACTGTTAATCAATTGCAATGACCGTGTAATGATTTAGTGTCGCAGGTATGAGAAATGGCCGCTTGTGGAGTTCTTTTTTGTACCAATCACTTCTTTTGGGTTCCGGTTGACATTTCAACATGACTTAAGCTACCGTATTTTCATGACTATAAAGCGCATTGCATTATAAGGCGCACCCTCAATGAATGACATTTTTCCCATATATTAGGCGCACTGTATTATAAGGCGCACTGTCTATTTTGGAGAAAATTTGTGGTGGTTTTTCGTTTTTGGTTTTCTGTTTTTTCCATATATAAGGCGCACTGGATTATAAGACGCACTGTATTATAAGGCGCACTGTATTATAAGGCGCACTGTCTATTTTGAAGAAAATGTAAGACTTTTAAGTGCGCCTTATAGTCGTGAAAACACGGTAATTGCTATTGACTTCCAGGTATGAAGTACTCACTACTTTACAGTCACCTCTAGAGCCAGCCATTGTTGATGTTTTGGATTTTTTTGTATAAAATCTTGCAGTGGGGGAGGAGCTATATGATAAAGAAGATTTTGTAAACTAAGATGGCACCTGCATATTTAACAATATTGTTTCAGTTCAGGCGTTTGTGTTTTTTTTAATATCCGACAGTGGTGGTTTTTCGTTTTTGGTTTTCTGTTTATTCCATATATAAGGCGCACTGGATTATAAGGCGCACTGTCTATTTTGGAGAAAATTTAAGACCTTTAAGTGCGCCTTATAGTCGTGAAAATACGCTACTTGTATTTGCCTCCTCTATAATAAAACTTCCCTAATATGTCAGTTTATTTTCCTTAAACTGACTCCTACCGCTATGATTGGCTGATGGAGGTACGCTAATGATTTGTATTCCAAAGGTATCTTTAGTATCCCGTGGCTTATCTGTTTGCTGAGTGGCTTCCTTCATTTCCTGTTCCTGATACAGCGATAAAGACTCCTATTTTATGGTTAGTTAGTTTTGATGAAGAACTAATGGGCCTCTTAAACGTACTTTCTTGATAAGGTGCTCTCGCTTTGGAAGAGCTGCAAGCGATTAGACAAAGACGGCCATGTTTGTAGGATTTGTTTGTCATTTCCTAGATGATGGATCTAAAGGTTGAATGTCAGAATCCCCCCATACCCCCTACCGTTATGTCCCCGAGTCCGCAATCTGTCCCGAAGCGATGCAAAAAGACGTCTAGCGGTAGAGGCTTTTATTTTTTTCCGAGCTCTGCTACGAATCTGGCTAAGCAAGATTAGCATTAGAAAAGTCCTCGTCACATGTAGGGCTTGAAAGCAAAACAACAACAAGGAATTGCACCCCAAAAAAGGACCAGAAATACATTTTACCCCGATATTATGTCCCCATGTCCATTTCTATAAGTTTAACTACGCTTATAAACCACATAGATGTCGCAAACCTGAACTAAAGTCATTTACGTAGCAGTAATTACGCACTTTTCTGATTAAACATGGCCACAGTGAATAGCATTTAGGTAATTATTCCCTTTTGCTCCACGTGATAACCTCATAGCGTCCAGTCGTTGCGATGCAGGCGAGCTAATGACATGCTAAGATTGGTACGAGTGAATATCCAGCGGGTTTTTTGAAAAAAAAACTCCCCTGCAAAGAGGAGAACCCCAGCATGGCGGCACCAGCTAGGCTAAAGTAATTGCTTTTCAAATGCCCCCTCTGCTCTTAAAAGAATGCTAATGACAGCTAGCCTTAGCTCTTTAGAATGACTCCTCCTCCGGTGATGCTAATTAAAACCTGTTTTTTTGTCTTTAAACTTCGTCTTACAGTACCACGCTTGACCTAATCGCTCTTTATCCCAACTTGCTGTTTGTAATTAACACTTGTCTACCTCATCACTTCGTTAGCTTAACCACTATGGCATCTTTCGACCCTTTAAACAGCCCAGGGTCATTTTCACCTACAGTCCTTTTAGCCTACAGAATGGCTTCCTTTCCCCGTTCATGTCAGCGCAATGTTGCATTTTTCTCACCCCGTCTTGCAACACTCATCCATCATGCAAGCGTCCCACCCTTCCGACAGCGTGACCCCCCGAACATGCCAACGGGGGGAGGCAAAAAGGGGGGGGGACTGTCATCTGCCTGTTTGGAATTGTTCTGGCATGGAGGACTCTAAGGATGCTACAGTGCTACCTGTCAAACAGGTAACAGGCAAATACCGTATTTTCATGACTATAAGGGGTACCATATTATAAGGTGCACCCTCAATGAATGACAATTTTTCCATATATAAGGCGCACTGTATTATAAGGCGCACTGTCTATTTTGGAGAAAATTTAAGACTTAAGTGCGCCTTATAGTGGTGAAAATACGGTAATTGCTATTGACTTCCAGGTATGAAGAACTCACTCACTACACAGTCACCTCTAGAGCCAGCCGTTGTTTATATTTGTATAAAATCTTGCAGTGGGGGAGGAGCTATATGATGGAAGATGTTGTAAACTAAGATGGCATCTGCATATTTAACAGTATTGTTTCAGTTCAGGCGTTTTTCTTTTTTTTAATATCCGACCAGTGGTGGTTTTAGGTTTTCAGTTTTTTCCTTATATAAGGCGCACTGGATTATAAGGCACACTGTCTATTTTGGAGAAAATGTAAGACTTTTAAGTGCGCCTTATCGTCGTGAAAATACGATATACAAAAATCCTGTCCATTTCACGTCAAGATCACCAATAAGTTGTCTTGTTCTTTTGTACTGAGGTTTAAGAATAGAGTAGCCGTTTCAAACTGGCAGAAAACTACCCAAGACCATCCATAGGGGGCACTATCACAGTTACAAAGGGAGTCAAACAACTGGGCAGCGAGAGGTGGTCCCGGTTTATCAGCTGAGGCAGCCTCCCAATACTCTTAGGGGCTCAGTGTTATGGTTTTTAATGCATGTAAATAAGAACAAATTGTCAAACCAGGACTTGGACAGTAGGGGGGCATGGTAGATGCCAGCTAGAGGGGTCTCGGCGGGCCTGGCAGCAGCTGTGGCCCCGGGAAAGGGTGCCAGGAGGGGTTTGTTTGACAAGACCCAGAGATGGAGCTCATGCTAAGAAGAGAGGGGCTTTGTAGTCAGGGCCAGATAACACACAAATACACATTTATACACAAAAGCTTTGTTTGTATGGAGTAGAAATTAGCATGTGGACGCGTCCCTCATGTCCCACCATGACAGTGGTAGTGATGGTGGACATGGAGTCGACGTCTTCACGTCTGTGAAGTCGCTAACAAGACAAGCCCTGGAGTGGGAAGGGTGTAGTATATTTCTTAATTGCAGTATTCATATTTTGTGGATAGCTTGGTCTGTATAGTAAGCTTTTATTATTGGACAAATTGACATTCCCTTGTTACTATGAGTATGGATTTATGATAGCTTGTCCATATTAGCATTATTTTACATATCTTTGTCAAATAATGCATGGGAAAGTACAAAAAAATGGCCATAAATGATCATTTTTTTGTCTTGAAACCTCGTAGTTGACATTGACTCCACCCCTAACTTGAAACCTCGATATATAGTGTAAGAAAAATGTCCTCAAAGATCGGTATGCCTTAGTTTTTCGTCTAGCATTCACATCGTCTTCAAACTTCAGCCTGCCATGGACATTAAGGTCAGCTAAAGCAGAGTTTCACGTCACCCCCGGCTGATTGGCCTTCAAGTCTTTGCAGTAGCCTCACAAGCAAGGACCTCTTGACCGCCTTCTCCCGATTATGTAAAAGTTACAATGAATGACAGGCTTTAAAAAAGGGAATGTGAGTAAAACGCCATTGTGCACTTGCGTCATTTGAACCCGAAGCCCTTGCATCATTCCGTTCTATTCCGACTCCAATCATGTGACGCTCACCGCAGTCTAAACTTAATTTCCCCCTATCCCGTGTCAACTATCCTATGACTAGAGCTACTAGGACTCGTGACAGTGCCTAAGAGGGTGGCCGAGTGATGTCACCGATAGAGAAGGCCCGGGTAGACATGGCCTCCGGCATTCCACGTAAAGCCCAGAGCGGCAGGGTGAGGAAGGGGGGGTTGACAAGCGAGATTAGAGCCAGTTTTCAGGAGGCGGGCACATGAGAGAGATTATACACACTGTTGGATGAGGGTAAAGTTACAGCCAGCTGGATGGTGGCACTGTATGGCCTGCGGGATGGAGGCTAGCTAGGGAAAGTAGACGTATCATGTGAAAGGGGGTCAGGAAGGGGGCGGGTGTCACATGAGGAAAGTTTCCATGCATGAATACGTCAGACAGACGGCGTGGTTGCTTGGTATTCCTTGTTTAAATATGTGCAAAGTTGTTTGAGATAATTTCATAGAAAAACTGCAGTTGGAAGATCCTGGTTTTAGTTGTTTATTCCTAGAAAAAGGGACATAAAAGGTTTTTTTTAGGAATTTTAGGAATGACGATATGATACAGATGCTCCCCTACTTACGAACGTTTAACTTACGAACAAACGGTACATACGAACATGTCTGCAAATTGCGTTTATGTCAAGAAATGTTCATAAATTGGATTTTTCCGAGTAGTGCTTCTTTCCTGTGAGAGCTCAGCTTACCCTTATTAAATTTTTTTCAGTACAAACAAATGCTGGTTACTTATAAAAGCCTTAAACATACAAATGTACTTATATAAACCTTCTATATACTTGTATAGGCTTTAAACATACATTATAATACAAAATATAGCACTGAATCAACTTCAATTTGAACAATTTCAACACTTATTAAATGTTATTTTCACTACATACCAATACTGGTTAGTTATACAAGCCTTAAACATACAAATACACGTATATAAACCTTCAATATACTTATATAGGCCTTAAACATACATTATAATACAAAATATAGCACTGAATCAACTTCAACTTATGAACAATTTCAACTTATGAACAATTTCAACTAATGAACAATTTCAACTTATGAACACTTTCAACTTATGAACAATTTCAACTTATGAACAATTTCAACTTATGAACAATTTCAACTTATGAACAATTTCAACTTATGAACAATTTCAACTTATGAACACTTTCAACTTATGAACAAGTACTCGGAACCTAACTCGTTCATAAGTAGGGGAGCGTCTGTATATATCTTTTAATGAATAAAGTATGACTTTAAGTTTAAGTTGCAAGGCAGTACTCCAAAAGATGCATGGAATATTTTGATTTATGGCTTTTAGGTAGTAGGGAACAAGTTGCAGAATCCTGCCAAGATCAGACGAGTGTAGTCACGTCACCCCTTCTCTCAAATTCAGAGGAAAGATGAGGGTAGGAGGGGGGTGGGGGGGTATCAGTTCCTGCTTGGCTCATTGAAGGCATGTGACACTGGGTATTCCCTCCTCCTCCTCCTCTTCGTCCTCGTCTGCACCTGCATACGAGACCATGAATGGGCTGGAAAAAAATCAGGGGGGCCTGACTGGTCTCGTAACTGGTCCTCGGGGGAAGTTTTAGGTCCTGCTTTGCTGAGTTTATCAAGAATTTGAGGGTTTTTTTTTAGTGGAAATCCGTCTATGAAAGTTCTGTTGTTGGAGAAAAGTCAGGGAAAGATTGAGATCCGACCTTGGCCTTGGTTCGGGAAGGCGGCGGGTCGGCGAGGCAGCTGCCGGCGCCTGCTGGTCCTATGCGGGGGGTCCGTTTCCGCAAATGGAGCCTGGTGCTTCTGATGGATCAGCACATCAGTTCCCCTCCTGGAGGGTCAAACAAATGGAAGTTAGTATGGCGCCTGTATCAGTCACGATGAAGGCGCAGGTACTAGATGACTCATTCACATCACTTGAGTGGAACTTTAACTCCACTTTTTCATAGATGGACCCGTAGCGTGGCCCACGGGGGTGAAAATTCGATCTGTTTGTAGATATTTCTCGAGTGTCGACCTTCCCATCGCAGCCTAGATTTGTTCCTTTCACCAGTTTAGCCGATTGGTTGACTGTGTGCTGGTTTGGATTGGCGTTTGTAAGAGTTTGTCAATCATTACCGCTGGGAAACAAGTTAGTTATTGGCCCGTGTGGCCTTTGCATCTTAGGATGGAGTACACCGTCACGGGAGTAAATGAGACATGTAGATATTCAGATATTAAACTGTCTCATGAATAGGATTTTGAGAGCTGGTTTCACCAATACTTAGATATTAAACAGTACTTGGATATTAAACAGTACTTCAATATTAAACGGTACTTAGATATTAAACAGTACTTAGATATTAAACATTATTTAGATATTAAACACTACTTAGATATTAAAAAGTACTTAGATATTAAGCAGTACTTAGATATTAAACAGTACTTGGATATCAAACTTCTCTCTTAGATATTAAACAATACTTGGATATTAAACAGTACTTACATATTAAACAGCACTTGGATATTAAACAGCACTTAGATATTAAACAGTACTTCAATATTAAACGGTACTTAGATATTAAACAGTACTTAGATATTAAACATTATTTAGATATTAAACACTACTTAGATATTAAAAAGTACTTAGATATTAAGCAGTACTTAGATATTAAACAGTACTTGGATATCAAACTTCTCTCTTAGATATTAAACAATACTTGGATATTAAACAGTACTTACATATTAAACAGCACTTGGATATTAAACAGCACTTAGATATTAAACAGTACTTGGATATTAAACAGTACTTGGATATTAAACAGGACTTAGATATTAATCAGTACTTAGATATTAATCAGTACTTGGATATAAACTTCTCTCTTGGATATTAAACAGTACTTGGATATTAAACAGTACTTACATATTAAACAGCACTTAGATATTAAACAGCACTTAGATATTAAACAGCACTTAGATATTAAACAGTACATGGATATTAAACAGTACTTGGATATTAAACAGTACTTGGATATTAAACAGTACTTAAATATTAAACTTCTCTCTTGGATATTACACAGTACTTGGATATTAAACAGTACTTAGATATCAAACAGTACTTAGATATTAAACAGTACTTGGATATTAAACAGTACTTGGATATTAAACAGTACTTGGATATTAAACAGCACTTGCATATTAAACAGCACTTGGATATTAAACAGCACTTAGATATTAAACAGTAATTGGATATTAAACAGTATACTTCGATATTAAACAGTACTTAGATATAAAACTCTCAGTTATTTCTCAGCATGGAGTACACCGTCACGATAGTAAATGAGATTTTCCAGCGAGACTCGCGCCACTAAACCCCACCTCCTCCCCCACCCACCATCCCTCCATTGCGTCAGTCCGTAATTGACATTGCATCATGGGATCGGCGTCGATATAAATCAAGAGTCACATTTACTCTACATCTACTTTTATGAAGGCGGCCCTTCGTCAGGGTCTTTTGACGCTCCGTCTACCAAGCGTATTGATTTTATTCTACGCTTATTTTCAGCCATATGCTTGCTTCTATTTTCTTCTCCTGCTTTTCGTATGACAGAAATGGATCCATGCTAATCACATTCCATCTTACCACGCCGCTGTCTGTCCATTTTGCTTAACCCCGAAGAATTCCTACCTCCCTCTCTTAATTGTACAGTTAGGGCAAGCGAATCAAATTCCAAAAATACATACACGCTAAGCGCTATCTACGTTTTTCTTCACCGGTTTACGCAAACACACAAACTTTGGTTTCGGTAGCGGCTTCTACACAAACAAACCTTTTTGGCTGGAGGTTCCAGATAGGAAGCAACTGGCTCGCACCACTACTTTATCTGAACCGCCACCACACATCAATAACACAGACATTCGCTAGCATTCCTTGCTCCTCCCTTGTTACCAAACCCACCCAAGCTACCGCCTTAGTACTCTCTCTACCGCCTTCCCTCCAGCTTGTACTTTTAATCTCTCAAAACAAAACAAGCAAAAGCCCCTGTAGAAAAGCTGCATCAAATAATTATTTATTTTATATCACCTATTCCTTATTTGGGGTTGTCTTCGACGCAATTATTCCCTCATGTCATTGTTCTTACAATTCAGAAAATACAAAATCGTCATCATTAAGGGTCTTCTTGGAATTGGTGTTTTTTGTATTCGTTCCTTTGGAGAATTAACTTTTACGGGTTGTCAGCATGCTAAGAAATGAACGAAGAGTTACAGTATTGGATGTCTATGGCAAATCTTGACCATTAAGCTAATAGCATTGGGCACAGGTGTCAAAGTGGTGGCTCGGGGGCCAAATCTGGCCTGCCGCATCATTTTGTGGGGTCCAGGAAAGTAAATAATGAGTGCTGACTTTCTGTTTTAGGATCAAATTAAAATGGAGTATCGATGTATATTAAATTTCCTGATTTTCACCCTTTTAAATCAATAATTGTCATTTTTTAATCATTTTTTCTGTGTTTTTAGTTCAAAAATCATTTTGTAAAATATTAAAAAAATATATAAAATAATCTAAAATAAACATTGTTTTAGATCTATAAAAAAATGAATTTTCAGAGATTTTAATCCAGTTCTTTTAATCCATTTATACATAAAAAAAATCTAAATATTATATCAAAAATGATCCTTCCCACGTGAAATCAAGTTGACGTTAAAACAGCCCGTGAACCAACCCGAATCTGTCACCCTTGGCATAAAATCCCCAAAAAATGGCATCTACCCTGAAAATTCCGCAAAATCCACAAAAATCTACCAAAAATTCTTGTATTTTACGTATTTCCAATTATCCTCTAATGCTAAATTTCACGTATTTTACCAGATTCAATCCAATAAAATCAATTTTTCTTTCCCTTTTTGCCTATCTCAAACTATTCATAATTTTCCCGTCATTTTCACCCAAAAAATCCAGCCAACCCTGTATTATTTCCACCCAATTGATCGTATTTTGTTGCAGGCAAAAAGCAAGCCCTCTTTTGGCATCCACTTCACTAAACCAATAGCGCAGACAAAATGGCACACTAATCAACATTTCATTATTGCTATTTGCATATTTGATCGGGGATTTGTTCAAAGGATTAGACATATTACCTGCATGATGTTTAATTGCCTTTTTAATAGACTCTGAGGTTAAACAATAGAGTGCTGCTTGGAAACAGAGTGAAGAAATCGCATTAGTGGGACTTTCTCCCCGGTTTCCTCGCCACACTCGGGAAGGTGGCGGCGTGAAATAAAGCGGCAGATCCGCTTGCCGATAGAGACGGTAGCGGCGGCTGCTCAAAATTCATCCATTTGCTTGGTATTTGTTTAAGGAGATTGAAGAAGAGGCTGCTTGTTTCCCGTGGCTGCCGCATTTTTATATCTTATCATGTTTCGACAGATGAAGGACGAGGGGGGGGGGGTGTACGCACGGGAGTTTTGCTTGGATTGTGGGTGACCGACTTTGGCTTGTTTTTGTAAACTTTTCGGTAACTTTAGTGTGGCTATCCAACTTTCAAGGTTCTAGACCTGGGGAATTTATTTCGCTAGTTAGAAGTAAACCTTTTGGGACTGGTTACTGTATTTTCAAGACTATAAGGCGCACTTAAAAGTGTGAAATGTTCTCCAAAATAGACAGGGCGACTTATAATCCAGTGCGCCTTATATATGGAAAAAACAGAAAACCAAAAACCACCACTGTCGGGTATTAAAAAAAACCAAAATGCCTGAACTGAAACAATACTGTTAAATATGCAGATGCCATCTTAGTTTAACATCTTCCTATCGTATAGCTCCTCCCCCACTGCAAGATTTTATACAAATATAAACAATGGCTGGCTCTAGAGGTGACTGTAAAGTAGTGAGTGCTTCATACCTGGAAGTCAATAGCAATTACCGTATTTTCACGACTATAAGGCGCACTTAAAAGTCTTAAATTATCTCCAAAATAGACAGTGCGCCTTATAATACAGTGCGCCTTATAATGCAGTGCGCCTGATGATACAGTGCCCCTTATAATCCAGTGCGCCTTATATAAGAAAAAATGTCATTCATTAAGGGTGCACCTTATAATGCGGTGCGCCTTATAATGCAGTGCGCCTTATAATACAGTGCGGCTTATAATACAGTGCGTCTTATAATACAGTGCGTCTTATAATAAAGTGCGCCTTATATATGGAAACATGTCATTCATTGAGGGTGCGCCTTATAATGCGGTGCGCCTTATAATACAGTGCGCCTTATAATACAGTGCACCTTACAATACAGTGCGCCTTATATATGGAAAACATGTCATTCATTGAGGGTGCGCCTTATAATGCAGTGCACCTTATAGTCGTGAAAATACGGTACTTTTAAAACCTGAGAGCGTCCTGTACACTGGTTTATTTGTGTTTATTTTCATGTGTATGTGTTTTATTTGAGTCAAATGTCAAGACGCCCGTAACGCCACAGTGGCAGCTCAGCAATATGTTTGTTTGTGTGTGTTGTGGTGGAGTGATATGGATACTCTGACTCATTTCCCTGCAGGCACCCCAGCAGGTCTTTTCGGCAACATAGTGCGCCACTATGTGTGTATATATGTGTGTATTTTGTACTTATTCACTACCTCACCCCTTATGCCAGATTTAAGAGTAAACCACATTGAAATTCGTCCATTTTCCTTAATACGTTACTTTTTATGTCCTTTCTCTACTTGTCTTTAATCCACCTGTATCCACACCGTCCTTATTTTCATGTGTGTATTTGTGTGTACTCACTAGTTTGTCCATCTCGCTTCATCTGTCATGAGTATACCAAGCCTCAGCAACCCCCTCCCCCATCCACGGACCCCCCTAGCGTGACATTCTATCTCTGACACATCATGCATGTCCTGCTCTGATGATGCCAGCGTACTGACAGATCAGCTGCAATATACGTCATCTGGCTAAAGGACGGGGGGAAGGGAAGCTTGTCTTTTTTAAATGCTGAAAACAAAAGAAACTATAGATCAATACAGCCAAGATCCAATCAAGAGAAGACCAGTTTTGTTACTGACCAAGACCATGAGTACTTCACGGAAAAAACGGCATGAAACCGCACTCATGCACCCTCATGTCAAGGAGCAATCATTTATAATGCATACATGGAGACTGTTGGGTTAATTAATTCTTAGCGAGGCAGGTTAAGTTTGGCCCTGATGACCCCTCAGTGCAGGAAAACCAACCCGAATTGGTGCTTTATTCCTTCAGGCTTCCAACATTGACACTAGCCTAGAAATACAAAGACCACAATATATTACTATGCAATAAGTTATGGTTCAAGAACTGTTTCCAGCACCAGAACTGTTTTTTAAAAGTATCGAGTAATAACCAGTATGAGACGAAATGTAAAAGACACCCCCATGCTTGCTGGTGCTCGGACGTTTGGTCAAATGTACTTAGATATTGAACAGTACTTGGATATTAAACAGGACTTGGATATTAAACAGGACTTGGATATTAAACAGGACTTGGATATTAAACAGTACTTGGATATTAAACAGGACTTAGATATTAAACAGGACTTAGATATTAAACAGTACTTGCATATTAAACAGGACTTGGATATTAAACAGGACTTGGATATTAAACAGTACTTGGATATAACAGTACTTGGATATTAAACAGTACTTAGATATTAAACAGGACTTGGATATTAAACGGTACTTGGATATTAAACGGTACTTGGATATTAAACGGTACTTGGATATTAAACAGTACTTGGATATTAAACGGTACTTGGATATCAAACGGTACTTGGATATTAAACAGTACTTGGATATTAAACAGTACTTGGATATTAAACAGTACTTGGATATTAAACAGTACTTGGATATTAAACAGGACTTGGATATTAAACAGTACTTAAAAATTAAACTTTTTCTCTTAGATATCAAACTTTCTCTCTTAGATATTAAACTCTCTCTCTTAGATATTATTTTGAGAGCTGGCTTTAACAGTAAACTCTCTGTTACCATTGGACCGGCGACCAAACGTCCAGTCACGATGCTTTCCAAAGCTAACCAACAATATTCCCCACCCAAAACTGACAGTCTACAGGAAAATCTAAATCCTCCAATGAGTGGAAGATCACATAGGTCCAAAACCCGTCTTTCCATCTTCCTTTACAAGAGTCCGTTGTGTGCAGACAGTTTAACTTTAGTGAGAGATGTCAGCTTTGAGCAATGGAAGCACCGGAGGAATCCGTCCCGCAGGGCCCAGCTGTGGCAATCACTGCTCAGTGGGCCGCTGGGTCGCCGCAATCAGGCCACCAGCGAGCCGTCAGCTGAGCCTCGCCTCATCTTCGGCCCCCTCCCATCATGACACGCTCCCTCCTTGTATAGAAACCAGGATGAGAAAATCCCATGTTATTTCCATCCACATTTTTTTTATAGCCACGTATGAACAACCCGAACACTGATGGGTCATTTTCCTCGCTTGTATTCCTGTTTGCCAAGTCGCCGCCACTTGCCGCATCGTGTTAGTCTCTCGTCACGCTTGAACTTGTCTAAAAAAAAATGCTCAGCCGGCCTTATTCGTATCTAACGACGGACGGACACTCCAATTTGTATGACGGCGTCTATCCAAAGCGTTGTCCGAATCGCCGCTTTAAGCATTGCCAGGTAATTGGGTTTTTATCGCCGTGATGAATAGGACACTGTATACCCAACAACGAGTTACTGCACCTGCTTTATTTGGGCTAGCTTGTCGCCGAGAGGCTTTGACGCTTTTCAGCCGTACCGGAGGTGAAATCAATAGTTCAAGTCAGTTTTGGTTTGTGTCTGTAAGCAGCGAGTCCCCGCCGTCTCTTACCGCCAGACATGTGATCAATTCTCGTCATGCCCCGCCCTGGTGGATACATACCGAGTCGGTGGCTTGTTGTGTTTTGATGCTCCTTGTGCAAATGGAATGTTCTTATATAGATTGGCTGAAGAAAGATAGTTTTATTTTAATGAGTTGTCTGTCCAAGTTAAGTAAGATGTGAGTCATGTTTTTGGAAAATATGGAAGCCAGGACCTTTTGATTTTTGTGAAAAACAGGTTCGACCCTGTGACTGGACGTTTGGTCGCTGGTCTTTTGGTCCCGTTTGGTCGCTGGTCAAATGTACTTAGATGTTAAACAGTACTTAGATATTAAACAGCAGTTAGATATTAAACTGTACTTGGATGTTAAACAGTACTTAGATATTAAACAGTACTTAGATATTAAACAGTACTTAGATATTAAACAGTACTTAGATATTAAACACTACTTAGATATTAACAGTGCTAGGATATTAAACAGTGCTTAGATATTAAACAGTACTTAGATCTTAAACGGTACTTAGATATTAAACAGTACTTAAATATTAAACAGTATATAGATATTACACAGTACTTAGATATTGAACAGTATTTGGATATTACACAGTACTGAGATATTACACATTACTTAGATATTGAACAGTACTTAGATATTAAACAGTACTTGGATATTATTTATCTCTTTCTTAGATATTAAACAGTACTTGGATATTAATTATCTCTTTCTTAGATATTAAACAGTACTTGGATATTAATTATCTCTTTCTTAGATATTAAACAGTACTTGAATATTAATTATCTCTTTCTTAGATATTAAACAGTACTTGGATATTAATTATCTCTTTCTTAGATATTAAACTCTCTCTCTCTCTCTCTTAGATATTAAACTCTCTCTCATGAATATAAATTTGACAACTGGCTTCAACAGTAAACTCTCTGTCACCATTTGACCGGCGACCAAACGTCCGAGCACCGTTCAACCCTAACCCTAACCCTCCTAGCTCAGCATTTACCATCTCTGTCACTAATTAATTACATCTCATTAGGATTCCAGTACTAGTTTCTTCTTTTGAACCCCCCAACCTTGCCTCATCAATGCATACAAAGCACAAATAAAATGAATTCCTCAGCCAATCAGGAAAGCTCTTTCCACTACTACCTTGCATCCCTAAATTTACAACCTAGACCTTTCTCCTTCTTTTTTTTATATATGCCCCATATTCTTTCACCTTCTCCAAACGCACATAAATCCCCCCCCCCCCCTTTCGCCCCCGCCGCCATCTTCTTCACAGTCTGGTATTTTAAGGCCTTGTTTCGAAAGTATAGGGATGGCGAGCTCAGGGCCGAGCCAAGGTAGCTTATTTTCACGCTTTATGATGTCTTTGGGATGTCTTTCTATGAGTTGTTACCAACTTTAGAGACATTTCAGTCCATGTCTTAAAACTGTACCTAATCATTTGGCCTTTGAAACCCAACCAATACCTCTGAAAATGACGGATATAGTTCAAGACTTTGAAAAGTCACAGTGCCAACGACAAGTCACTTCAGATTTAGCAACGCATTTTCACGCTCGTTTTTTTGGACACTAAAAGCTGTTTTTGTTTTTTAATTTAGCCACGCCCCTTAAACATAGTCAGCAACATCGGTGAGTTATTAGGTGGTGACAATGTTAAGGCAAGGGGTCAAGTATGAACCAGTACCCCCCTCACGGTCAGGGTTAAAGGTCAGAAAAGCATGTGTTGTCATTGTAGTAAGACAAAAGACGATAGAAGTCATCATTCGGTGTTTTGTGTTCGTCTTATGTAGTATTACATTCATTCTGGGGCAAATACTCGTAGATATACAGTTTAAAATACTAGATTTGAGGTTTCACGGTGTTGTTTCTAGGCAGTTTTCAACACTGTGAAGCTCTCCCGCCCGGATACTCGCCAGTACGTCTAGACTGGAGCTACTCGATGATCAAAAATGGGTCAAATCTGTCATCATGACTCCTGCCGTTACTCTGACAAGTCTCGTGTGAAACGTCCAATGAATGTCAAGCTAACATGTGTATGAAATATGCAGGGCTGTGCTTAAAGTTAAGAGATTGATCTAATGTCTCTGATCGGAATCGTTGCTTTAAAATTTTAGTGTTTTTACGACTATAAGGCGCACTTAATAGTCTTGAATTTTATCCAAAATAAATAGGGAGCTTTATAATTCTGTGTGCTTTATATATGGAAAAAAATTAAATGTGTTTTTAGTTTTACAAAATGATTTTTTTAGATATAATATTTAGATTTTTTTTTAATAAATGGATTAAAAGAACGGGATTAAAAGCCCTGAATATTCCGTTTTTTTATATTTCTAAAACAATGTTTATTTTAGCTTTTTTTAAATATATTTTTAGATTTTAAAAATGATTTTTAGACTAAAAACACAGAAAAAAATGATTCAAAAAATTATAATTATTGTATTAAAAGGGGGAAAATTCAGGAAATTTAATATACATCTATACTTTTCATTTTAATTTGATCCTAAAATAGAATATATAGTTGTGAAAATACGATATACCATATTTTCTCGCTTAAAGGCCATATTTTCCGCTCAAAAAATATATATTCTTTATAATATTGACCCTAAGAATGTACCTATGAGTCATAAAGTATCTCAGAAATACCATGTATGATGATATTTCTTAAGATTTTCCCTTCAAAATAAGACATTTGTACTCTCTATTAAACCCATGAATATGAAGGTGAAAACTATGAATCAATGGGCGGCTTATACGATAGAAATTGAAGAATTTAACCATTTTAGGGCAGTTTTAAGGGTATGGCTTATACGTGGGGGTGGTTTATATACAAGAAAATACAGTAACCCCTTAAAGAAACCACCGATACGTCTATCGGAGTCTGCCGAATTGTGATTGGTCCATTAGCATGCGACCTGCACTACACTGAGAAGAAGAGCTCATAAAGTGTCCAAAGATTCTCCACGCTTGACCTTATGGATAATACTTCTGCAAGATTTTTGAGTGCTTAATAAGTAATATTCTGCAAAAGGCCAGCAGGTATTCGGAGCAAGGAATCATTATTGAATGAGGCTCAGACCAGGTTTATGGTCCCAATTATGCCCGAGTAATAAAATGGAGGCAACGGTAGCGTCGGCTTCGCGCACCGTGAAGTTTCACACTTTCCAAATTGCCGAGAAGAGATTAGATTGATTGGAAATGACGACGGTGTGAGGATAAAGAAGATGTTGCAGCTTTCTTACGTCAGCTTTTTTTCAGGGGGGGGGGGGGGGTTGGAGAATAAAATCTCTGGTCACATCTTAAAGGGGGGGGGGAAAGTTCATTCCTTAGACAAAAAATGCCGTGCGTATATATATTTTTTGCTAATATAAGAGCTGGAGGAAGAGTTATTATCAAATGGGAAGGTTTGCTTTATGTTTTTGAGGCTCGGATTTGGACCAAATTCGCAGGGAGGGGGTATGATACCGAACTGGAATGCTGTTTTTTTTGGGAAAATGAACCATAAAACACAAAATCTAGTTTTTAGTTTCATCTATGCAGAAACAAACACTCACATAAATGATTTAATGCAGAATTGTAATAGTTATGGACCTGTAATTTGTCCTGAATATTCAGTTTTTTTTATAGATCTTAAACAATGTTTATTTTAGCTTTTTTTATATATATATCTTAAGATTTTTCAATATGATTTTTTTAAACTAAAAATACAGAAAAAAATGATTTAAAAATGACAATTATTGATTTAAAAGGGGGAAAATCAGCAATTTTAATATAAATCTATATTTTTCATTTTAATTTGATCCTAAAACAGAACTGGATTAAAAGCCTTGAATATTAATTTTTTTTATGGATCTAAAACAATGTTTATTTTAGCTTTTTTTAACATATATTTTTAGATTTTACAATATGATTTTTTGAACTAAAAACACAGAAAAAAATGATTAAAAAAATGACAATTATTGATTTAAAAGGGAAAAATCAAGAAATGTAATATACATCTATACTCTTCATTTGAATTTGATCCTAAAACAGAAAGTCGGCACTCATTCAACTTGGTATGTCTAAAAATGTCCTAAAAATAGCCTAATTTGAATACAAATTAGCCTGCACTATAAAGACCCATTTGAAAAGTATCCGGATGTAATTGTGTGCTCTGAATGCCGCCTTGATCGCTTTTTACGAAGGCTAGTTAATTTCTCTTCCGTTCTGGCGCAAGTCGTTATACAGGACATTAAATATTTTTAGACGTAGTATACACATACATTTTTTCCATTTTTGTAGGGAAAAGAATTGCAATAAGGGAGCAAAATATCGACAGGGAGGGATATAAGGAACAGGCAGAATGGCATTTTGTCTATCGGTGTGGATAATTGAATGTTGAAGCATTTTTTTCTCCTAGTCTTTGTTGTCCAATCGATATAGCACAACCCTTAGGGAGCTCATCTGTATTAGCAGAATTAGCCTTGTAGCTAACTCGGATGTCTCAACCAGAAAGGGGTTCGATGCCAGGATGCGGGTTGGCGACTATCGAGATAAAAACCCGGCAAATATTCCGCTTCAGGTGAATCTCATGATGAAAAGTTCTGTAGACTCCAAACTGCATTTATCTGGAATTTTTTCCATCTCCGGTTCATGGGTGTGTTACATGCTAATATATTTCTCCACTGCAGAGAATTCTAATGTATAAAATGTAGTAATCAGTCACCCAAACTTCCCCAAAATTACATCTAAGTGAGAGAGTTTAAAATCGAAGAGAGAGAGTTTAATATCTAAGAGAAAGAGTTTAATATCTAAGTACTGTTGAAAACGGTAGATATTTAGATATTAAACTCTCTCATGCATATCATTTTGAGAGCTGGATTCAACAGTACTTAGATATTAAACAGTATTTAGATATTACACAGTACATAGACATTAAACAGCACTTAGATATTAAACAGTACCTGGATATTAAAGAGTACTTAGATATTAAACAGTACTTAGATATTAAACAGTACTTAGATATTAAACAGTACTTAGATATTAAACAGTACTTGGATATTAAACAGTACTTAGATATTAAAAAGTACTTAGATATTAAACAGTACTGAGATATTAAACAGTACCTAGATATTAAACAGTACTTAGAAATGAAACAGCACTTATATATTAAACATCACTTAGATACTAAACAGTACTTAGATATTAATCAGTACTTGGATATTAAACAGTAATTAGATATTAAACTTCTCTCTGAGATATTAAACAGTACTTCGATATTAAACAGAACTTAGATATTAAACAGTACTTGGATATTAAACAGTACTTAAATATTAATAGTACCTTGATATTAAAGTTCTCTCTCAGATATTAAACAGTACTTCGATATTAAACAGTACTTGGATATTAAACTGTACTTAGATATTAAACGGTACTTAGATATTAAACAGTACTTAGATATTAAACTGTACTTAGATATTAAACAGTACTTAGATGTGAAACACTACTTAGATATGAAACAGTACTTAGATATTAAACAGTACTTAGATATTAAACTTTCTCTCTTAGATATTAAACATGCTAATATATATTTTCCACTGCAGAGAATACTAATGTATAAAATATAGTAATCAGTCCCCCAAACTTCCCCAAATTCCAAGAAAAAGGCCCTTACCAAAAAATCCGGCATGTTTTCAAAGATGTATTCTCAAGAGTACATATTGTATACCCTGATTCCTTGTTACTAAGCATGTGCGCTTGGGTTTGTGTGTGTGTAGACGTGTTTGGAGTGTAGGCAACACTCGTGCTCTGTTTCCGTTATTTGTGAGGATTAAGAATGAGCGGCCGGCTCGTGCTAATCAGAGGTGAAGGGATACAGTAATTGAAACTCCCGGGAATGTGATAGACAGAAGAATACTGCTTGTTTTGCCGCTCGGGGTAGAGGAAACAAGACGGGACCGGTTTCATTCTTACTAGCATGTTGTGTTCCCCCGGTGATATCTAGTTCTTCCCCTCTCCCGGGTTTCAACTTGGGCTGTTCCACTCCACTCAGGATCAATAAAGCGAGTGCCATCAAGCGTCTGATTTGAATTTGCATGGCGGGGGTACTTCATTTTAATCCCCTAGTCAATTGCAACACATTTCCAAAGTATTTGGACGCTCGTAGACTGTCAAAATAAAATTTCCCTTGTTTTATTTAGCCTGGAAAATATACTGGTGATCAGTAACTGGAGGTTAACCTTAAAAAATTAGCCTAGCCTACATGTTTGTACTATAAATAGAGTGCATACGGCTAACATGACAATAGTTTCGAACCATTTCTAGGAGAGATAAATCCAGATTGGCTCAGGCATTGTGTTTTAAACGGGTGATAAAAATACTTTAGATATCTAGGCTATCCTGGCACATTGTTGTATTACAATGGGATGTTTATTCCTCTACAATAAAGACACACGCTATACTATCTCGTTTCCATTTGCGAGCTATTGCAATGTCCACCCCGATTGGAGAATACCCACTGTGTCAGCGTGGGGACCCCCTGGTGTCCCCTCATTGTGAGTCAAGGCCTTCTATCATCAGAGTAAAAAGTCCTGACCGAAAAAAACATGGAAAATGTCACCAATCGCTTCCCAAGAGACGAGTAAGAACAAGGCGAATCCTTCCAAAGGCAAACACACAGTCTGTGATTGCTGTTGGTATAGTAGTCCGATTATTGACCCCCCTCACGCTCTGTGTGATGTGGGAGTCGGCAACATGGTGGCGTGTACTTCATTGGGAGACCATCACGTATTGCGTTGACCCTATCTCAGAAACTCGGATGGTTACGTGGTGAGATCAGAGAGAGAAACCCGAGACCACCGACTCCAACTGTGTGTGTTTAGAAATAAAATGACATAGCCCAAAGCCCCCTCTGCAATAGAGTCAGAATGATAAGAAAGAAAAATTTCCAGTGATGGATAGGGGACACCTATGTCCAATATATGGACACACCCATTTCCAAAGGTCCCATGCAAAATACTGTATTTTCACGACTATAGGGCGCACTGCATTATAAGGCGCACCCTTAATGAATGACATTTTCCCATAAATAAGGCACACTGGATTATAAAACGCACCCTTAATGAATGGCACATTTTTTCCATATATAAGGCGCACTGGATTATAAGGCGCCCTGTCTATTTTGGAGAAAAATCTGCGAAATACCTTATTTTCACGACTATAAGGCGCACTGGATTATAAGGCGCACCCCCAATGAATGACATTTTTCCCATATATAAGGCGCACTGGATTATAAGGCGCACCCTGAATGAATGGCACATTTTTCCATATATAAGGCGCACTGGATTATAAGGCGCTCTGTGTATTTTGGAGAAAAATCGTCGAAATGTCCTTATTTTCACGACTATAAGGTGCACTGAATTATAAGGCGCACCCTGAATGAATGGCACATTTTATTTTTTTCCATATATAAGGTACACTGGATTATAAGGCGCCCTGTCTATTTTGGAGAAAAATCTAAGACTTAAGTGCGCCTTATAGTCATGAAAATACAGTTTTTTAGGATTTTTTGTTTTTATTCTGCGTGGAGGCCACTATTGGTTGAAGTACTATTGTCTATTCAATATATTTTTTTGCATTTATCAGTGTCAGTACAGATTTTGTTGTTTTCCAGCCTTATTCTATTTCAAACTTGACTGTAGAAGCTAAATACCGTATTTTCCGTATATAAGGCGCACCACAGTATAAGGGTATAAGCATTATAAGGCGCACCCTCAATGAATGGCAGTATTTATTTTTTTAAAGTACAGGAAAAAGTACTGTGATAAATTAATAGGGATTTCAGGCTTAGTTGGTACAAAAACCTGCTACAACATTGTGCTATTTAGCATACATCTACTTGTTTACTTACATTTCCTGCTGTATTTTTGTGCAAGATACATTTATGGGTATAATAACACGCTGTTCCTACACCCCACACAAGCCTACACCCACCCCAAAAGAGAAGATTTACATCTTTACTTAGCAAATAATTGGCTTGGAGCTTCAGTCATGGGGAGTTCAAATAATGAAAGTCAGATTAGCACTTTATTGGTTTTGCTCCATTAACAGGAGTTGGGAACAAAAAAGGGCTAGAGAACAAAAAAAACACCCATAAAAAGTCTTATCTTTTAAATTATTCAAATGCCAGGTAGAATCTCACCTTGCTGGAAAGTCAGTTTTAAGTAACTAGGGACCACCGTATTTTCGCGACTATAAGGCGCACTTAAAAGTCTTAAATTTTCTCCAAAATACAGTGCGCCTTATAATACAGTGCGCCTTATAATACAGTGCGCCTTATAATACACTGCGCCTTATAATACAGTGCGCCTTATAATACAGTGCGCCTTATATATGGAAAAATGTCATTCATTAAGGGTGTGCCTTATAATGCGTTGCACCTTATAGTCGTGAAAATACGATATTTGTTTGTAGCATTGTTGTTTTTATTTCGTCTAGTTAGTACCGGTCACATTGGTGACGGTTAACAACTAGCATCATGTTTGGGTACCCAACGCCAAAGCCCTTTGCTAAAACTAGCACTTAGCTACCTGACATTTGACCAAAAATAGGTGTAGTTTACACCCAGTTCATGCAAATGGGTCAATTCTGATATTAGCAGATCCCTAGCGTTGACAGCTATCGTGATTTGGCTTTTGGAATAAATCAGCCCTGTAGGGGGAGCCTGAGAGCCCAATAAAGTGAAACAACTGCTCGAGGCTCCCCCTGCCAGCGCTATCTTAAATCCTTATACAGGTTAATCCAACTCTGACCTCCTCCAGTTCTCACTGACCGATCGTATCACCTTCCTCACCTCCATCCGCCTTCCAGTCGCAATCTGCTTTCCCGTCTATCTCTTATATAGTCTTTATCTCTAGCTGGCTAACGTTAGAGGCTACCTTGATGTCTGTCCTCACCCCCCTGCACCCCCCTACACCCCAAAGTGGCCTTAAGGAGATTTTAAAACCTATCGGGCTGCAGGTGGATGTATGGATAAAGTCCTTGTTTACCTGCACATCAAGCACTTTAAGTTTTTTTGTCCCCGGGTGTTTATTCGTAGCCATGAAGAAGGTTGGGATATTCGAAGGAAAGGGAGGGGGAAGTGGAACAGGGATGGGAAAAGGTGACTACGAATGTCCGGGTTCCCAAAGGAAGCTGTTGCCGGGTAGGTCTCTATACCCCTCGGGCAAGGTAGTAGAGATGGATGATGGGGAGTAGTTGTGTAACTGTGTAGGTAGAAGTCTTTTTTGCCTTTAAGTAACTGACTTAAGTAGGTTTTTATTATTGAAAAGACTTTCAGGGTGACAAAGAAAAATGGCGGGTAGGGTGTCGACCCTTGGAGGTTGATTTAAATAAGGTTTAGTTCCCGTTCTTGACATTTCTGTGCTTGGTTTTAGCTTTTATAAATTCGCATGCTACCAAAAAATGTCCCTTTTAAAGACAGACTTCATTTTTTTACCCGTTTTTTCTCAGCTTAAAAGATACTCCAGTTGAGAGTAGGCGGAGCCTCATGCCAACCAGCCAGATGCGTGCACCGGTTGCGTGTAAGCACTACTAATTGCGCACCAAGTTGAATGTTGATGCATTATGCATTGTGTGCATACATCCAGGAGATAGCTGAAAGAGGGGGCGGGGCTACAATATATAGACAGCTCGTGACCACCATGCCCTGTTAAGCTTCTCTGGAATGGAAGTGGCCAACAAGCCTCGAGCTTTTCCCTCTCCATTTTCCGCCAAAATCCCACTCTCCATTGATCTCGTTGCAGGTGGGCTGTTTTTTAAAAGAGAAGACTTCACCCATTTTCAATCATTTATAGCCGCGTGCTAGCCTAGTTGTGTAGGCATCCCCGGGTAGTGTGTGTAGTTTTTCCGTTTTTAAACACCCGGAATCCGGAGTACCGCGAAGAAACGGTTATGTTTGACGCTTCTATTCTTACTAAGAGTGGTCCCTGAGGCGAAACTGTGCCCCCAATCAATGTTGTGAGAATCCAATCCCGGGAATAGGACCCCCTACCCTTCGTTTTGCAGCCTAACAGGCAATGTTCAGGTTCAGAGTCCGTTCTATGTGAGCGCAAAGGTCCTGATCCATATAGAGTGAGCCTATCCATTAGAAGCCTTGTCAAAAATCCTTGTGGGTTCCCAGAGGAGATGGCCAAAGTAGGGCATGATTCTCACTTGGTGTGACCACCTACCTTTTGACAACAGATCCCAGACCAGCCCCTTCCCCCTCCCAAGCATTGTGAATGAGGTCAAGCTATTTTCTGGATAGGAGAAATGAGGGTTGTATGGAGAAGAATGTGGGAGAAGTTCCTCATAAGTGCCAATTAGATACTGTATGGACATCAGTAACTCACTCCAGTGGTGGAGGGATAGTCAGGGTATGGTTGCTAACTAGAGTCTGGTGTCCAACTCGAGGTTGGATGATGAGATCTGGGTGTTCGTGGCATTTTTTAGGGTGGACGGACTTAAGAAAACATGCATATTGACTTTAGGATTCTAGGAATTGGCTAGATTAAGGGTGTCAGACTCGGGTTGGTTCGTGGGTCATTTTATTTCATGTGGGCTGGACCATTTTATATATATTATTTAGCTTTTTTTTTTTAAATAAATGGATTAAGAGAACTGGATTAAAAGCCCTGAATATTCAGTTTTTTTATAGATCTAAAACAATGTTTATTTGAGGGTTTTTTTAAATATGTTTTTAGATTTTACAAGATGATTTTTGAACTAAAAACAGAAAAAAATGGGTTTAAAAAATGAAAATTATTGATTTAAAAGGGGGAAAATCAAGAAATTTAATATATATCTAATTTGATCCTAAAACAGAAAATCGGCACTCATGATTTACTTTTTGGGGCCCCACAAAATCATATGGCGGGCCAGATTTGCCCCCCAGGCCACCACTTGGACACCTGTGATCTAGATCTAAACATTATTTCAAACAAAAAAATACTCTATTTTTTCAACTATAAGTCTTAAATTTTCTCCAAAACAGACAAAAAACTTATAATCCAGTGTACTTTATATATAGAAAAAAACGAGGGTTTGCCTTATAATGTGGTGCGCCTTATATATGTAAAAATACGGTAAATGAATAACATATCTCCCAGGGGCCAACAATAAGTCTTGACTATTTTTTCCTACTGAATTGATGGCGCAAATAGGTGAAGGCAGACTCAATGATGAAGTGGACACTAAAAACACACACATAAGACTGGAATCCAAGTAAATGTCAACCTCTTTGATATTCCGATGGTTCACAACGTTTTTTGCTCCGAGTAGATGACGCACTATCCCTACAAATGAGAAGTTTTTTGGAGCACACGCACAGCAAAAAATTGAAGGGGATCGGGCAGGGGGGGGGGGCACTTTAGGCCACTTAGCAAGGCAGGAATGTGCAGAAGGTTGAAAATGTGAAATGAACGCTATTGCGCTAGCTACTGGAGAATTCCGAAATGGGAATTCTTAGGAAAAAAACAGCTTTAAAAATTAACTCATTCATCCAAAACATGAATCTACCCTGCACCTGAATTCCCTTAAACAATTTGTGTCTGTAACAATCATAAAATAAAAAATAAAATAAAAAATCAAGGGTTTTTTTGGTTTCCCGGTAGGGAGTCTGCAGCTTTATTTTGCATCTTTTCTTTTTATGAAAACGCGGCGGTACTTTGCAAGTTGTAGGGACTGCAAATATTAGTTTTTTCCAAGTTACAAGTAGGAAAAGTTGTATGAAAGTGGCAGTTTGATTAACAGTGCAAAGCACAACGCCATGTCTCCTGGCCTTGTCTGTCATGCAAGGCTGCAAGGACTTGCTTTGATTGTTTGGCCCAAAGCATGTTCATGCATATAAATAATGTAGAGAGTAAAATGCCTGACGTCTCTTTTTTTTCTTTTTTTTCTCTTCTCTGCTCGGAGAATGGCATCGTTTTAATTGTGACTTTATGACACGGCGTGTTTGGGCAATGCTACGTTTGCATAATTTATCCATCTTGTACCATTTGGTGGTCAAAGGATAATATTTTTTAGAAAAGCAGAGACGCTGTGTATATGTATGTATATAAGTATGTATGTATGCATGTATGTATGCATGTATGTATATACATGTGTGTATGTGTATACATGTATGTATATTTGTCTACATGTATGTGTATGTTTATACATGTATGTATATGTGTGTACATGTATGTATAAGTGTGTACATGTATGTATATGTGTATACAGGTATGTATATGTGTATACAAGTATGTATATATGTGTACAAGTATGTATGTGTGTACACGTATGTATGTTTGTACATGTATGTATGTGTGTACTTGTATGTATGTGTGCACATGTGTGTACATGTGTGCACATGTGTGTACATGTGTGTACATGTGTGTACATGTGTGTACATCTGTGTACATGTGTGTACATGTGTGTACATGTGTGTACATGTGTGTACATGTGTGTACATGTGTGTACATGTGTGTACATGTGTGTACATGTGTGTACATGTGTGTACATGTGTGTACATGTGTGTACATGTGTGTACATGTGTGTACATGTGTGTACATGTGTGTATATGTGTGTACATGTATGTATATGTGTACATGTATGATTAAGTGTGTATATGCATGCATGTATATGTGTATGCATGTATGTATCTGTGTGTACATGCATGTATATGTCTGTACATGCATGTATATGTGTGTACATGCATGTATATGTGTGTACATGCATGTATGTGTGTACGTGTATGTATGTGTGTACATGTATGTATGTATATGTGTGTACATGTATGTATGTCTGTGTACATGTATGTATGTATTTGTATATACACATGTATGTATGTATATGATCCAATATGAGTCTGGGTTGAGTGTAGTCTTAAGTTGGGCTATGTTAAGCCGCTTCATGTTCAAGTAGGACATTTTTAGGACCAAACCAGAATATTTTTAGTGTGTTTTCGGTAAGAAATGCTTATAATTGCCATCAAATCCCCGTAAAACCCGTATGAACTGTTTCACACCAAGCCAAATAGACTCCATACTTCCATTTCTGTCTGTCAACAACTACCATCTTTCCCTCCCAACTGGCCCCCACTACCACCTTTTATCTAGTTCCAATACCGTTAGACCACCCCTCCCTTGTCTCTCTCTTCATTCCTTCCCTTCTCCGGGCGAGCGAGCGACGGTGCCAGTGATTAGGAGGTGTTACAAAGAATGGACGTGCTGTTCCCATAAAGCGCTCGGCGCTGTCAACACCAGCTTTGGTGGAATGGAATCAGATTAAAAAAGAAAGGGAGAAAAAATAGAAAAAAATATACCACATGTATGTGTATGTGAGGGTCAATTAGAAGTGTAGCACGCTAACTCTATTGAGACACATGACTCTCTTGTTGCCTTCAAGTGTAAAGTCAAGTTTGCCCTTCAGATGAACTTTGGCGGACTTCAGCTTGCCAAAAAGGGAAAAAATATGACTGAATGGCGGAATGAGTGTTTTGACCCTTGTGGTGTGCACTCACGGTTGAGAGTTGACAACGTTTTGGTGAGATATGGGCGGAGTTACAAGGCTTTTCTGTAAGATTTGTTTTTTCTTGTTTTATAGGGTTTCAAACTTGGGTTTGTTCGCAGGCTGTGTTGATGTTAAGTTAATTTCATGTGGGATGGATTATTTTAGATATATTTTGATTTTTTTTTATATAAATGGATTAAAAGAACTGGATTAAAAGGTTTAAATAGGCAGTTTTTGTAGATTTAAAGCAATGTTTATTGGAATTTTTATTTATTTTTATTATTTTTTTCATTCCAAATGGTAACTAAATATATTTTTTAATTATGTTCAATGTTATAGCGGAAAATGGATCATTTTAGATATAATATTTAGTTTTTTTTAAATATAAATGGATTAAAAGTACTAGATTAAAAGCCCTGAATATTCTGTTTTTTATTGTAGCTCTAAAACTGTTTATTTTAGAATTTTTATATATGTATTTTTAGATTTTACAAAATTATTTTTGACCTAAAAACACAGAAATAAATTATAAAAAATGACAATTATTGATTTAAAAGGGGGGAAATCAGGGAATTTAATATACAGCTATACTCTTTATTTTGAGATTTTACAAAAATGATTTTTGAACTAAAAACACAGAAAAATGATTAAAAAATGACAATTATTGATTTAAAAGAGGGAAAATCAGGAAATTTAATCTACATCTATACTCTTCATTTAAATTTGATCCTAAAACAGAAAGTCGGCACTCATGTTTAACTTTCCCGGACCGCACCAAATGATTTGGCGGACCAGATTTGGCCCCTGGGCCACCAGATTGACACCCTTGGCGCATTGGTGCTGTTCTGTTTACATGGTTGTCTTTTAGTGAGTAGTACTCACCAAAATATTTCCAAATACTTTAATACGAGCATAATTCCGATGTTGTCAATGTCTTGTTAATTAGTCGATTAATCATCGCTTAGCATTGCAAAAACAATATCCTTTTTTTTGTTGAGACTTATGTTGTCTTCATGCATTTTCTTTGTACCCCCCCCCCCTTTTTCGCGCCTCGCCAAAATAAACCGAGGCCATAAACGCTGTTCCCGCCACTAATTACAAGGCAGTCGGCGCTCAACCTTCGTTTAATGGCGACAGGAATAACAGCGAGATAGAGAATCACGCCGCTCGTTTGGAAAACACGGTGATACAAAAGGGAGTTAATTAGGACAGAAGAATTCGGGGGGGGGGGGGGGGGGGGTAAAACAAAAGCCACACATCCAATCAGCTCACTCGCTTTAATGTGAAGCTTGAAAAGGTCAACCAATGAAGGCTTGGGTGCCCATTTAGATGTTATTGACAGACTGATGTTTGTTTTCATTTTTTTCATTACAATTGCTTCTTTGGATTATTGAAAGTGAGCATTAAATACCCATTCAAAATGGCTGCAGTTGTTGGTTATTATCAGGGAAAATGCACCCATGTTTTAGTGATATTCACTAGACCATTTGTGTCAAAGTGGCGGGGCGGGGGCCAAATATGGCACGCTGGATCATTTTTTTGTGGCCCGGGAAAGTAAATTATGAGTGCTGATATTGTTTTAGGATCAAATTAAAATAAAGAGTATAGATGTATATTAAATTTCCTGATATTCCCCCTTTTGAATCAATAATTTTAATTTTTTAAAGCTATTTTTCAGTTTTTAGTTAAAACAAATCTAAAGATATATTAAAAAAAGCTAAATTAATTAATTTTAGGTCTCTAAAAAATGAAATATTCAAGGTTTTTAATCCACTTCTTTTTATCCATTTACAAAAAAACAACTAAATATTATATCAAAAAAATAATCAGTGTAAAATCTAATAATATATTTAAAAAAAACAAAAAAACATTGTTTTAGATCTATAAAAAACTGAATATTCAGGGATTTTAATCCATTTATTAAAAAAAAAATCTAAATATTATATTTTAAAAAATCATTTTGTAAAATCTAAAAATATATTTAAAATAGCTAAAAAAACCACTGTTTTAGATCTAAAAAACCGGATATTCAGGCCTTTTAATCCAGTTCTTTTAATCCATTTATAAAAAAAAAATCTAAATATTATACCTAAAAAGAATAATTTTGTAAAACCTAAAAATATATTTTAAAAAAGCTAAAATAAACATTAATTTAGATCTATTTAAAACTGAATATTCAGGGCTTTTAATCCAGTTCTTTTAATCCATTTTTTAAAAAAAATCTAAATATTATATCTAAAATGATCTTTGCTGTTATTCTAATCTGCTTGGCGCCTCTCCTTCCCTTTAAATGTACATCATTGAAAACATAACCCCCATCTCCCATACAAGACCGATCTTAAATCGAATTTCTCTGCAGAAATTTGACGATTGTACAAAAGTCCAAGTCATTGATCTGGCAACCCAAGTCAGCTTTTGATGCATGACGGCGGAACTTTCTTCACACGTGATCCTTTGGCCTCGTCATGACATTTTAGCGAGCGTAGCTTCCAGCCCTGTATTTACAGCAGCTGCCCGGTCGTGCGGGCAACAAGACACAGACGCATCTGACATTCTCATGCACAGCAACGGCAAAGTGGGCGGCGGCTTGCTCGAATTTCAAACCCCCCACCCTCCTCGGGGAGAAGAAGACGTTAGCTTTTAACGGCGTTGGCGGCCCGTCACGTTTGAGGCCGTTGTAAAACAATACCATAAAACCTCTGACCACGTAATAGCTCATGTAAATAGGAATTTATCTCCACGCTGATTAATACAAATGTTAGAATCATAAAACATCTTTTAATGGCTACACATGGCCGAGTTTTGTTATAAAACGCCAAACTTTTTGCTGCTGTTATTTATATATTCGCCTTTAAGTCATGGCTAGATGATTAGGGTCCATTCCGACATCTTTGTCATATTAAAAGTACATCAAAACATTAAAATATATTGTTAAAATACTGTATTATATTTAAATTATGATGTTTTTTTACCTAAAACATCAAAATCTAAGGTTAACCAAGCTGTTTTTTAATAGTTACAATTAAGCACCATTGTTTCACTTCTTAAAAAATGGCCGACAACCCTGTAAAATCAGGTCCATACATAAAACATATTTTTTTAAAGTCTACTATCCATCAAATATACATTTTCCCATCCATCCATCAATAAAAATACAAAAAATACGACTAAACCTGTCCATTAATCTCTCTCAATCCCCCCATTTTCCTCAAAATGAAATTCCTATTTTGACCAGCCATCCAATCCATAAGCCCCGCCCCCTTCCCTGTAATTGGCTACAATTCCTCCACCTCACTACGCATGTATGCGTGCTCATCACTTCACTACAATGTTTACATAGGCTCACTTCCAATGACGTCCAGGGGATACCAAACAAGCCTGTTAGCCAATAACTCCGCAACACCGGGGGCGCCGTGGACTCCGGACCCCCCGTTAGCACATCGTGACGCCGCATAAACGAACGTCTCCAACATTTACCACCCTACATACCCCCTTTTTTAATCTTACTAGGACTACGAAGGGAATTGGAATGTTTTATTATCGGAAATAAACTGTAGCAATTACAGTGCATTCATTAGCATTCTAGCGCTACATCCTGTGGCGCCCCAAATTGCTACAAAGTCCTCAACAGGAGATTTAATTACACGCGTACTCTGTGTATTTTTATTTTTTTTCTCCTGAGCTAATTACCAGTGTATGTTAGCCAACAGTGGGTGAATACAGGCGGAAATGATAAATGACTAACTGTTAATCCTTCCCCTTCTTTTCTGAGTCCACTCAATGTCTTATTGACTTCACTAGTCTCACTCTACTGGTTGGCTAGACGAGCCTTTTCTGACGTGACGATAATAAGTAACCTTTCGTGGTCAAGGGGTCAAGAACCTGTTGTTTGTGTTGGATAAACTCAACACAAAGGTTAATGACTGATAAGGCCAATGTAGTTGTTGTAAAAAGGACCAGACGCCTGTCTCTCTCTCTCTATTTCTCTCTCTTACTCTCTCTCTATCGCCCCCTAGCTCTCTCTCTCCAAAAACATTGCAGCAAGCATTTGCCAAATGAAGCATAACGTAGAATTCTGCCCTTAAAGCTCAACTGTACCTGGATGCCACAGTGGATTAGATGATATATTGGATCACATTTCTTTAGCTTATCCAAAAAAAAAGCCTTGAAATATCATGAAAAATGGTGGAAATATGACTTGGAGGTCTGGAAGTAGTTTTAATGTGCCACATGGGAGTTTTGTGTACTCTTTGTTGTTTGTATTATAATATTTTGTTTCTTTGTAAAACATAGCTGTGTAAAAATGGACCTAAAACATATGTAGTACTGCGAGCTATATATATATCGTAATTTCTCGACTATATGGCGCATCGTATTTTTAGCCGAAGTGTCAATAACGAGTGCTATTTCTGTATTTTACACACAAAAAGGAAAGACCGTTTTTATAGACACAGCCATACATGACAAATTATACACTAGCTTAAATATACACCCACATGCTAAAAACACACTTTTAAAAAGGTAACAGAAGCAAAATGAAGTTCATTTTACTTTATTTAGCCATTTTACAATGTACTCACGTCCTCATCCAGACCACAATCCATTGGGTGTATTGACAAAATAACTATGTATCCCAGTAGTCACTGTGCAGTACTTTTCTACAGGAAAATAGTAGTTGCTGTAGTTGTGAGAGCTGTAGAGGATGGTGTACCCTATCGACTGATTTATTTGATTTTATCATGATGACAATTTTAGTTTTGGTCCATATATAAGGCGCACTGGATTATAAGGCTCCCTGTCTATTTTGGAGAAAATTTAAGACTTTTAAGTGCGCCTTATAGTGGTGAAAATACGGTGATTGTTATTGACTTCCAGGTATGAAGAACTCACTCACTACTTCACAGTCACCTCTAGAGCCAGCCATTGTTGATGTTTTGGATTTTTTTTGTATAAAATCTTGCAGTGGGGGAGGAGCTATATGATGGAAGATGTTGTAAACTAAGATGGCATCTGCATATTTTACAGTATTGAGTATTCAGTTCAGGCGTTTGTGTTTTTTTAATATCCGACAGTGGTGGTTTTTCGATTTTGGTTTTCTGTTTTTGTCCATATATAAGGCGCACTGGATTATAAGGCGCCCTGTCTATTTTGGAGAAAATCTAGGACTTTTATGTGCGCCTTATAGTCATGAAAATACGGCTTTTAAAAACGGGATAAACCTACAGGAATGTGATAGAGCAGGACGAGTAAGAAGTTAAAAGATGACTCCATTAACTGTAATGTCTGCAATGCATTTTCATCAATTATTAGAGATACAGTTGTTCATGATTAAATGTACCCAGATGCATACGGACAATAGGATTAGGTTGGAAGTTTTTCACGCCCGAGTGGGAGGGAGCCACTGGCTTCTCCCTTAATGCGTCAAAGAGTTGAATATGCATTTGCCGGGACTACAAAGAGAACAATTCTATCGCTGTCATGTCTAATAATAGCTCAATTACCATAGCCTTCAGGGCTGTATCTATGGGGAGATGCGTCTTGGCATGTGCCGTGTGATTATAGACTCATTGAAGTAACACCAGTACAAACAGTAAGCTACTTCTACGAGTTCGCTAACGTTCTGCTATGAAGGGAATTTTTTTATCTGGGATTCGTTTTGGGAACGTCTGTTTACGGGCTTTTGTTTTTGCGCTAGATTTGATCAAATAAAGCCAACCCTGAGCTTATCTGTACACCGGGCCACCGAAACTGCTTTGTCACATTTTGGGAGGCGCCTGGTGTACTGATGGAGTACTTTTGGCGGCTGCTACTTTCTTCAAACAAATCAATACTGCCGTAGTTTAGCCGTTCATAGGAAAGATTACGGAGAAATGGCTATTAAGGGCTTAGCTTTTATCAGTTCTGCTATCTTAAAGACACTTATAGACCGGCTGGAGCATTGGGTTTGGGATCAGGGACCCCTGTTCGTGTGCCTCGGACCGTGTACCCAAACTTTTATGGGACGGTCAAGAGTAGGCAAGGGCAAGAGAAGGGAAATAGAGATTTTTGGAAGTTTTTTGGGACTTTTCTACTTGCTTGATGGACCGTGTAGTCCTTTTTTTAAAACAGGAACATGTCCCGGGAATAGGAATTTGGTGTCTTTATATATATACTCTACTTTATATTTTACGAAATTATTTTTGAATTAAAACCATGTTTTTTAGCTTTTTTATATATCTAACACTGTTTTTAAGCTTTTTTGTAGATCTAAAACAATGTTTTTTTTAGATTTTTTATAGATCTAAAATAATTTTTATTTTTATTTTTTTTAAATATATTTCTAGATTTAAAAAAATATTTTTGAACTAAAAACACAGAAAAAAAATATTAAAAATGACTATTATTGATTTAAAAGGGGAACAATCATCTATATTCTTCATTTTAATTTTATTTAATAAGTCGGCACTTATTATTTACTTTCCCGGACCACACAAAATGACGCAGCGGGCCAGATTTGGCCCCCAGGCCGCCACTTTGACACGTGTAGTAGAGAATAAAATATTTGTCAAGTCAAGAGAAATCTAGTTGTTGAATAAACTAGAAGCTAATAAAGATTTTTCCCATTGACTTCAATATCAGACTTCAATTACTATATTTCTTGTCTGAAAATGACCAACATGATACAGGACTTTATAAACCTGGCGGTCTGCAATACCTTATGAAGAAAGTGAAAAAATAATGATTATTTTTAACCTGGTGTCCTGTTATACATTCAAAAACATCACATTTTATTGTATTAAAAAGACAGAACACTATGTTTAAGTATTGTTAATCATTGAATGATGATAAAACGTAGTAGTAGTACTATAGTTTTTTCTTTCAAAAACATGTTGGGCGTCTTTGGATGAGACTACAATGTTGCTGAATTTTAAGTTAAATAATGTGGGTAAGGTTTTTGGTGGGTAAATCACATGCTAATAAGCTCATTGCCTTTCCCATCTTGTCCTTTTGAGGAGTCGAGTATACACATGGAGGGTTTCTGCAAATGTGGGAGATTTCAAGGCTAGCGAATACTGTGACATGAATATAGTAGTCCCCGTGCCAAGCCTCTATCTAGCACCCTGCCTTGATTATTGCTACTATAACATTCCATACCATTTTCATCCAGCAATATAGTGCAAGACTATGGAAAATTGTGCCCTGCAGCTGTACACGGCGCCAGTGTAACGGCACTGTCGTTTAGGGGGTTGGTATGGGAGACTTTTATTGGCAGTTTCATGGGGAAAGTGAAAGAATATCTGCTTTTTTTCGGGGTATGGCGGGTGAGTCAGGGATGGGGAGATTGGGCTATTGGTTCAGCTGAAAAATGTGTTGTATTCATAGGGAAGCGGATAAAGATGGGGATGTTGTAGACTAGAGGTGTCAAAGTGGGGGTACGGGGGCCAAATCTGGGCTGCTGCATAATTTTTTGTGGACCGGGAAAGTAAATTATGAGTGTTGACTTTTTGTTTTCGGATCAAATTAAAATGAAGAGTATAGATGTATATTAAATATCCTGATTTTCCCCCTTTTGAATCAATAATTGTCATTTTTTAATCTGTTTTTTCTGTTTTTTTAGCTCAAAAATCCTTTTGTAAAATCTGAAAAATATATATAGGATAAGCTAAAATAAATATTGTTTTAGATTTATAAAAAAACTGAATTTTTAGGGCTTTTAATCCAGTTAAATTTCCCGATTTCCCCCTTTTAAATCAATAATTGTCATTTTTTAATCAATTTTTTCTGTGTTTTTAGTTCAAAAATCATTTTGTAAAATCTAAAAATATATTTATAAAAAAGCTACAAAAAACATTGTTTTAGTTCTATAAAAAACTGAATATTCAGGGCTTTTAATCCATAACAAAGAAATCTAAATATTATATCTAAAATAGCCCATTCCTAATGAAATCAAGTTAACATTAAAGCTGCCTGTGAACCAACCCGAGTCTGACACCCTTGTCATAGACTTTATATCCTCCAAGCCATCCAAAAATGTAACTCATCTCCGTCCAATCCCTTTGGACTGGGAGGAGCGAATCAATTGTGGTTTTTATCCGTCCGAACGGTCCGTTTTGATCGCATTGATGTATGGGTTGAATTTTAGCTTCTATATGATGAGCAACATTCATTCCGGAATGTATTTCCACTGCAGTTGTCGAAGTGATTTCACTCTACCGCCCCCCCCCCCCCCCCCCCCTATGACTGGGCCTCATTGTTTAGCCAATAACAGGTTTGCTCTCATAAGGACAGCTGCTTGGCCCAGAAGGTGTGAAATATAGGATAGCTTTTATAGCACTTTACCTTCCTTTTCGAGTAAGGCAGTTGGTGAAAGGGGGGGTTTGGCGGGGGTCCTAAAACTAGTCCGGCAAAACAGAAGAGCGACTGTGGAAAAAAACTCTTGGAATTTTCTCATTGATAGCCTCTCATTGACCAGTTTTCTTAATTGATTGAGGGAGAGTAGAGCTAATATTTGTCATTTTGACACATCCATTATGGCAACGTAGCTCTGTCCACTGGAGCTTCAGGATTGTCGATAAATGAGAATGGATTTCAGGTGACGCTGACAAGCATCTGAGGACCTCTCGTCACGTAATGGGATCATCTCGAAATAGGAAAATCCGCCAGTGGTGCTCCCCTTTCCGATAAAAAGCAGAGGCTAGCGCTATTGGTGCTATTCAAAATCCTTGACATCCTGCCACCACAGTTTGACATTCCGTTATACAGATGCTCCCCTACTTATGAACAAGTTAGGTTCTGAGTGCTTGTTCATAAGTTGAAAGTGTTCATAAGTTGAAATTGTTCAAATTGAAGTTGATTCAGTGCTATATTTTGTTTTATAATGTATGTTTAAGGCCTATATAAGTATGTTGAAGGTTTATATAAGGGTATTTGTGTGTTTAAGGCTTGTATAAGTAACCAGCATTGGTTTGTACTGGAAAAAAACATTGAATAAAATGGAGAGAATACATACAGTACTGTATACATACATAAAAGAGAGATATTTACTAGAAAATGGCCTAAAGAAGTTATCTAATGACGATTGAACATTTTTCTTCATTTTTTCATCATAAATAATGCTATAGCTCTGTATGGCATCATTTAATTGATTTGCAACCTTTGTGCAACGTTCAATATTTGGGTCCTGCTGCTCCATCTTTATTTTTACAAATGACGGTGGAACCATTCAAGTTTTATTCCCGTGCAATGCTCACCACTTTCTCACGCATATCAAGCTTCTTTATTATTGCCACTCTTGTTTCAAATGAAATGGCTTGCCTCTTCCTTGCACTTCCCTCACTTTTCAGCCTTTGGCTTTTCACCAACCATATTGAATAATGGATGCACCAGATATTTAGTGATAGAAATGTAAACGGTTCTTTGGGCACTGGAGATACGTCACGCACTACAACGAACTTGGCAGAGGAAGGTAGATGCTGGGTGAGCTAAGTTCTAGAAAGAAGTACTACTCAGAAAAAGGCACGCAATACAAACATTTTTTGACATAAACGCAATTTTTAGACATGTTCGTATGTACCATTTGTTCGTAAGTTGAATGTTCCTGAGTAGGGGAATGTCTGTGTATTATTTCAGCAAAGAAAGGTTTGCAGAGAACAGTCACAAGCTATTTATACTAACGCCAATCACTTTAATACAGACTTTAAGTCCCAAAGTTGAATACAAGAAGGACGGCGAAAACAAGACAAAGTTGGCAGACGTTCCCAAATTTGCCAGCCAGACTTTCTAAATGCAAACTCCCCATAGAATCATCCATCGATGCGGTCATTTCTCATTCGATTAGAGCCCGACTCGTACTCGAATTAAAGACGGGTTAGCGTACACGTCCCCGAACTTTTTGCCGGATCTGGCCCGCCACTCGTCAGTATGCGCCGGGCGGCGCGGATCAGTGTTTATTAAATCATTTCCCAAATAGGGGAAACGATAATTACAAGAAGTGGCGGCTCGGCATATTATGCAAGTGCTGCGCCATGACTTTGGAGCCAAACGGGCCTCCTTATTAAAGACCAACTGGCCCAGAGAAGCTCCTAATCTATTTCTAGGATTTCCGAAGATTCAGCAATCCAGGGATTAGGGTTTTTTTTCGCACAGATTTAGACCGTTTCACCCCGCCTCCTCCCAAATACCAACCTAATCATCCAATACATCCTCTACCCTTTAACCCCTCCCCCAACACTCTCCACTCAGTAAACTAAACTTGGACCTTTCCTATTGTTACACGTCATATGTCAGTTTTATTATGTAGTCTCACAACAGGATGCTAATTTAGGCAGCATTTCTACAAGATGGAAATGTTTGTGGAGGCTCCAAAATGGCTGCTGTTGAAGTGGTAGTATAGAAAGAAAGGTAATTATATAGAGTAAGGGTGTCAGACTCGGGTTAGTTCATGGGCCGGGCCATTTTAGATGAAATATTTAGATATTTTTAAAATAAATGGATTAAAAGAACTGGATTAAAAGCCCTGGATATTCAGTTTTTTATACATCTAAAACAATGTTTATTGTAGATTTTTTTGAATATTTTTTTAGATTTTACAAAATTATTTTTGAACTAAAAACACCTAAAAAACGATTAAAAAATTATAAAAATTATAAAAATTATTGATTTAAAAGGGAGAAAATCAGGATATGTTTTTAAATGGATTAAAAGAACTGGATTAAAAGCCCTGAATATTCAGTTTTTTATAGATCTAAAACAATGTTTACTTTAGATTTTTTTAAATAGTTTTTTAGATTTTACAAAATGATTTTTGAACTAAAAAAAACAGAAAAAACGATTGAAAAATGACAATTATTGATTTAAAAGGGTAGAATATCAGGATTTTTTTTAAATGGATTAAAATAACTGGATTAAAAGCCCTGAATATTATTTTTTATAGATCTAAAACAATGTTTATTTTAGCTTTTTTTAGAAATATATTTTTTTGATTTTCCTAAATAATTTTTGAACGAAAAACTGAAAAAAAATGATACATAATTACAATTATTATCTAAAAAGGGGGGAAATCAGTAAATATAATATACATCTATACTCTTCATTTTAATTTAATCCTAAAACAGAAAATAGCACTCATTATTTACTTTTCCGGGCCACACAAAATGATGCAGTGGACCAAATTTAGCCCCTGGGCCGCCACTTTGACACCTGTGCTGTAAAAAGTCACATAAATTAACTGGGGTATTCCACACATGAGTTATTATTATTTAGCAATTTACGATAGGTTGCAGCAGTACTGTCAGTTTTAATGAAGTATAATGGATTTTTCATCCTATGATCTTACTTTAACATTTTCTAGTCACTTTTTATAGTGTATTATTCATATATACTCTGTACATCCTTATTTATCAAGATCCGATTTAAGACAGTGGTGTCAGTTATGTTTATTAAAAAAAACATTACACTGAAATATATTTTTATGAGGCAGACAGCTGTGTTCAGAAGTAAAAGGTCAAACTTTCTCGAGGATAGAGAATGCGAAACATGGCGGACAAAAGGCTGCAGTTTACAACAGCGCCTGTAATCAACTTGGCTCACGTTTCGCTCCCAAAGTCACGGCAAAAATAAAAATACAAACAAAGATGCATGTGCTAACATTCCCACGTACACTAACCTTGGACCAAGATAGCTAGGAAAGTCATTTGCGCTTCTCCATGCCATTGCTAGTCATTTGATTCCTGGACCTTTAAAGCAAAAAAATGTTTTCATTTTGGTTTCATTTTAGTCAATGATAATTAGTGTGCTCGGACGTTTGGTTGCCGGTCAGATGGTGACAGAGAGTTTACTGTTGAAACCAGCTCTCAAAATTATATTCATGAGAGAGAGTTTAATATCTGAGAGAGAGAGAGAGAGAGTTTAATATCTAAGTACTGTTTAATATCTAACTACTGTCGAAACCAGCTCTCAAAATTATATTCTTGAGTGTTTAATATCTAAATATGTACTGTTTCCAACAGTACTTAGATATTAAACAGTACTTAGATACTAAACAGTACTTGAATATTAACCAGTACTTGGATATTAAACAGTACCTGGATATTAAACAGTACTTGGATATTAAACAGTCCTTGGATATTAAACAGTCCTTGGATATTAAACAGTCCTTGGATATTAAACAGTACTTAGATATTAAACAGTACTTCGATATTAAACAGTACTTGGATATAAAACAGTACTTACATATTAAACTCTCTCTCTTAGATATTAAACAGTACTTGGATATTAAACAGTACTTGGATATTAAACAGTACTTGGATATTAAACAGTACTTGGATATAAAACAGTACTTGGATATTAAACAGTGCTTAGATATTAAGCAGTACTTGGATATTAAACAGTACCTAGAAATGAAACAGTACTTAGATATTAAACAGTACTTAGATATTAAGCAGTACTTGGATATTACACAGTACTGAGATATTACACATTACTTAGATATTGAACAGTACTTACATATTAAACTCTCTCTCTTAGATATTAAACAGTACTTGGATATTAAACAGTCCTTGAATATTAAACAGTACTTGGATATTAACCAGTACTTGGATATTAAACAGTACTTGGATATTAAACTCTCTCATAAATATAATTTTGAGAGCTGGTTTCAACAGTAAACTCTGTGTCACCATTTGCCCGGCGACCAAATGTCCGGTGACGATAATTAGACTTCTCAGTCGTTAGTAGTTCGTCTAAATTGCTTGTCAGGTGGTAACGCTTTGAGTTGAATGTTCTATACAGGCAAAAATGAAATATGTAGCCTTCCACCCCAGCGCACAAAAGATGTACACGCTATGAGAAAATATGGAAATGGGAGCAAAAGGGGAAATTGAGCTGCTGCAGCAAGCAAGCAAGCCTTTGGGGCGACCACCTTATCTCAGTCCAAACCGTTTTAATTTAAGCCAGGAAGCAAACACAAAGACCATTCAATAAAAGACGGAAAGTTTGCTGTGCTCGGACTTCCCCTCGAGATGCAAACTCTTTGTGACCAGATGAGACGGTTCGATCTGTCCTCGTCTGGGGGAAGGACGTCTAGGACCAGGCGCCAAATTTGCGCCGGGTTCGCCATCATGTCGACTAAAAAACTAGCATATAATAAACAACTTGAACCAAGATGCGTAAAGAGATGATACAGTTAAAAGTGGAGGGCAAGGGTATCAAACTCGGGTTAATTCATGGGCCGCTTTAACGTCAACTTGATTTCATGTGGGTCGGACCATTTTAGATATAATATTTAGATTTTTTTGTTTATAAATGGATTAAAAGAACTGGATTAAAAGCCCTGAATATTCCGTTTTTTATAGATCTAAACAATGTTTATTTTAGATTTTTTTTAATATATATTTTTTGATTTTTACTAAATGATTTTTCAACTAAAAACACAGAAAAAATGATTAAAAAATGACAATAATTGATTTAAAAGGTGGAAAATCAGGAAATTTAATATACTAAATATACATATTTTATAATCATAATTTATAATATACTATATATAAATATTTTATAATTATAATTTAGAACAAAATGATTTTTTAGATATATTTAGATTTTTTTTAATAAATGGATTAAAAGAACTGGATTAAAAGCCCTGAATATTCCGTTTTTTTATAGATCTAAACCAATGTTTATTTTAGATTTTTTTTAATTATATTTTTAGACTTTAAAAAATAATTTTTGAACTAAAAACACAGAAAAAAATAGATAAAAAATGACAATTATTGATTTAAAAGGGGAAAATCAGGAAATATAATATACATCTATACTCTTTATTATAATTTGATCAAAAACAGAAAGTCAGCACTCAAGATTTACTTTCCCGGGCCACACAAAATGAACCAGCGGGCCAGATTTGGCCCCTGTGCCTTCTCTTTGACACATGTGGGCTAGGGAATACCAGTGCATTTTCCCTGATAATAACCAAACACTGCAGCCATTTTGGATGGGTATTTAATGCTCAGTTTCAATAATAATACCAAGAAACAATTGTAGTAAAAAAATGAAAACAAACATTAGTCTATCAATAACATCTAAATGGACACCCAATCCTGCTATTTATATTATTTTATTTTGAAATTGTCACAGTAGCGTATAAAGACACCACCATTATCTCATGTGAAAGACCCAGAATAAATGAAATTCCATTTTAGCCAAAAACGCCTTGCCCGGTTGCCTGTTTTTTTTAAGAGTTGGCTGACACAGTCCTTGCCCCCCCCTCCCCCACTGCCATTTGTAAATGTCAATTCCCACAACGTCTTGGCACTACAGAGACGCCGCTACCCTTCAGCGTGACGGAGTTCTCTCACAAAAGACACCGTCAATAGAAAAAAAACGTTTCTATGTCAAAACAATGGCGTTTTTTTTGGGCTATAACTTAATCTTGGCGTACAAAAATGGCGGCCAAGCCTGGGAAAAAGCTAATTTGCAAACGCCAATGGAGGTTTTTGTAGTCCACATGAAGTAAGGTTACTTGATATGGAATGAGAAATCTAGTCTATATCGTAGCTTCCTTGTAGAAGACGGTTTTTGTATGACTTTATTTGGTAGAATGTCATTTTTTTTGTCTGGATAGTAATTAACCTGGCTTACAATACCCGGATTTGTCTAAAAAAGACTGGGCTATGTGATAGGATGTGCATAACAAGGGGAGAAACGTAGAAATAGAATAAAACTTTATCGAGTCTTTGCTGGCGTATTCTTTTATTCAAAACTGCTGTTCCTTCATTTCGGCTGAATCAGGTTTTTTTTTTTTGTCTAATTCCCGGCCGGCCGGCTCAGTCGGCGGCGGCGGGCTCGTGGGAAACCGCCGCGATCGCTTACAATCACTTCAGTCAAACACCTGGGAGATAATTGACTGGGCTCCGGTCAAACTTGTTTTTCTCTCCCACCCTTCCTTGTTCTCTATCTGGTTTTCTCTGGCTTTTATTCGACTCTGTCTTTTTCCTCGAGTCTTCACAATGCAGACAAAGAATGAAGGTAGAGAAAGACTGGAAAAAAAAGATCAGAATCACAACCAAATCCATTCCGAGACAAGGTAGTGTGTATAGATGGCCCCAGAGCCAAATTGCCTTGCCCTAACCGAGCTAGTTCAGTGTTGAAAATGGATGTGAAATGCTGGCTTTGAGTTTGTTAGTCCCTAAAGAGCTGTTAGTCCATAACAGAAGAAAAACAAGTACTGTATTTTCACGACTATAAGGCGCACTTAAAAGTCTTAACTTTTCTCCAAAATAGACAGTGCGCCTTATAATCCAGTGCGCCTTATATATGGACCAAAAACGAAAAACCACCACTGTCGGATATTAAAAAAACACAAATGCCTGAACTGAAACAATACTGTGAAATATCCAGATGCCATTTTAGTTTACAACATCTTCCATCATATAGCTCCTCCCCCACTGCAAGATTTTATACAAAAAAATGCAAAATATCAACAATGGCTGGCTCTAGAGGTGACTGTAAAGTAGTGAGGACCCGGGAAAGTAAGTAATGGACTGACTTTCTGTTTTAGGATCAAATTAAAATGAATATAGTATAGTTGTGTATTTAATTTCCTGATTTTCCCCCTTTTTAATCAATAATTGTCATTTTTAATCAATTTTTTTTCTGTTTTTAAGTTCAAAAATCATTTTGTAAAATCTAAAAGTATATGTAAAAAAAAGCTAAAATAAACATAGTTTCAGATCTATAAAAAATCGAATATTCCGTTCTTTTAATCCATTTATATATAAAAAAAAATAAATACTATATCTAAAATGGTCAATAATTGTCATTTTTAATCATTTTTTCTATGTTTTAGTTCAAAAATCATTTTGTAAAATCTTAAAATATATTTTAAAAAAGCTAAAATAAAACTGAATATTCAGGGCTTTTAATCCAGTTCTCTTAATCAATTTCTAATAAAAAAAAATCTAAATATTATACCTAAAATGGTCCAGCCCGCAAACCAACCCTTGCTCTAAATCAATTACCACCATGACCATAAAACCGACAACCACCCAACACTCAAAAACCCACCAACTGGGAATCGAACTCAAACTCTCCCACACCTAAGCCACGTCTATAAACCACTCCCCCACCAAGCCAACTGACTTCATTAAGAGATCTTAGGTCACCATAGCAAGGTGAGAGATGCTCTTCCCCTCATTCCAAGACAGTGTTCACCTCCCACTATGCTTATTTTCAGCACCGTTGCTACGGGATGGCGACATGGGCAGTTATTCCGTGCACGCCGCCATCAAAGCCCGGCGAGGGGTCCACATGTGATGTGGCTACGTTGTAACCTACTCGGGTTGCAGTTGAAAGCATGCTTCAACGCTTCACGCCGGTTCTCCTTGACCCTCACCCCCCCCAGGCCGATTATAGGGAGACGCCGCCCTGCTGTTCTAATGATGTCATGACAAACGCAGTTGTCGTCTTGTCTTTGCATTAACTTAAATTAGCTATGCTACATATGCTGTCATTGCCATTGGTTAACGATACAAGGCTCGATAGGCATTTAACTTCGTTATTCTTCCATTTTTCATCAAAATTTGGCACTTTTTTGGGAGTTTGAAACACTTACTGTATTTTCGTACATATTGACCGTTTCCACGTATAAGTCGGACCCTTAAAAATGCCTTAAAATAGTTAAATTCTACAATTTTTCTCGTATAAGCCGTCCCCTGACTCAGAATTTTTACCTTTATATTCATGGGTTTAATAGGGAGTACAAATGTATTATTTTATGACTCAAAAGCATATTCTTAGGGTTAAAATCATAAAGAATTTTACGATTTTTCTCATTTTCACCTCCATATTCAGTTTTAAGTACAAATGTCTTATTTTGAAGGGAAAAACTTATTAAAAATCATCAATTATCAATTGATAGGATATTCTGATGGTTTGTACATTCCAAAAGGGCGTGGCCTGTAGGTAGAAAAATTCTAAAAGTAAGTCAGGTGACCAGTACAACTAGGAAGTGTGTATGTACTGATTTTTTTCACGTTTTATGCAAAATAAGGTTTATTTTTCTCTTGAATTTCCTTCATAGACCTGAAAATCAATTTTATTTAGCCCTTTTATTTGTTTATCTTGTCTCTATTTCAAAATAAATGACCATATCGGCCATATTTTCTTGCCTTATTGCATTTTAACTTTGTCACTTAGTAGTTTCGTGCATATCAAGTCTAATTTATGCACATATAAGCCATACCCTTAATTCAGTCATCAGTTTTTATACGGACTATATGTGAGAAAATACGCTAATTCCAGTTTTTAGTTGATTTTTTTAGCACTAGAACATCAACAACACTAAATCTAGATAGCACAAATATGGCTCACGAGCCAAACTGAGTTTGACACCCCTTTTGCACCATAACAATGTACAAGCCACGCCCTCAAGCTGAATAATAGTGCTATTAACCCTTCTTGAATGACTTAACTCTAATCACATGCGGCTAATATCCAGTTTGAGTATTTTTCCACGCACCTGGCAACCCTAAACACACTCCCACACACCTGGCAACCCTATACACACTCCCACACACCTGCACAAAGGATAACAATCCTGATTTGTGTTTTGCCTGTAAAAAAACACGGTAGATAACCCTAAACAATCCTGTTTAAGTTAATCTCTGGTACTTTGGTTGTATTGGTGTTTATGTTTTGTTTTGTTTGTGTGTATTTGATGGTAGACATTATTTCCCGGCTGTTTTTATTTGGAATTTAACTCCGAAATGGCAACTTTTGCCCTTTTCTGTCTATGTTCAAAGTCACGGGGCAATGGCGGACATCCGTTCTGCTGTCTTTGCGTTTCCGCTTCACAAAGCAGTTGTAACTGTACTATTCTTTAATGGAAGATTAGCTTCAAATGCAAGCTTAAAAGATTATGCGCTTTCATCTACGTACGTCTTTGGCAGTCCAATTCTTTCTGGCGGGATGGTGTCTTACCCTTTTTTTTTTGCTGATTGCAAGTAGCAGCTTTGCTTCATATTTCGACTCAAAGTTCCAGTTTTTTATTTACCGTATTTTCACCACTATAAGGCGCACTTAAAAGTCTTAAATTCTCTACAAAATAGACATGGCGTCTTATAATCCAGTGTGCTTTATATATGGAAAAAAATTTAAATGTGTTATTTATTGAGATTGCGCCTTTAAATGTGGTGCGCCTTATAGTCGTGAAAATACGATACATGGGGATTTTAGTTTTTGCTGATTGTAAGTAGCAGCTTTGCTTCATTTTTTGGACTCAAAGTTCCAGTTTTATTTACCGTATTTTCACGACTATAAGGCGCACTTAAAAGTCTTAAATTTCCTACAAAATAGACATGGCGCCTTATAATCCAGTGTGCTTTATATATGGAATAAAAAATAAAATGTGTCATTCATTGAGATTGCGCCTTTAAATGTGGTGCGCCTTATAGTCGTGAAAATACGATACTTGGGGATTTTAGTTTTTGCTGATTGTAAGTAGCAGTTTTGCTTCATATTTCGACTCAAAGTTCCAGTTTTTTATTTACCGTATTTTCACGACTATAAGGCGCACTTAAAAGTCTGAAATTTTCTACAAAATAGACATGGCGCCTTATAATCCAGTGTGCTTTATATATGGAAAAAAAATAAAATGTGTCATTTATTGAGATTGCGCCTTTAAATGTGGTGCGCCTTATAGTCGTGAAAATATGATACTTGGGGATTTTAGTTTTTGCTGATTGTAAGTAGCAGTTTTGCTTCATTTTTGGACTCAAAGTTCCAGTTTTTATTTACCGTATTTTCACTACTATAAGGCGCACTTAAAAGTCTTAAATTTTCTACAAAATAGACATGGCGTCTTATAATCCAGTGTGCTTTATATATGGAAAAAAAAATAAAATGTGTCATTCATTGAGATTGCGCCTTTAAATGTGGTGCGCCTTATAGTCGTGAAAATACGATACATGGGGATTTTAGTTTTTGCTGATTGTAAGTAGCAGCTTTGCTTCATTTTTTGGACTCAAAGTTCCAGTTTTATTTACCGTATTTTCACGACTATAAGGCGCACTTAAAAGTCTTAAATTTCCTACAAAATAGACATGGCGCTTTATAATCCAGTGCGCCTTATAAATGAAAAAAATAAAATTGAGGGTGCGCCCTATAATGTGGTGCGCCTTATATATGTGAAAATACAGTACTTTACGTTTTTCCAGCTTTTTGTTTGCTGCTATTTCATTGGCTTCAAACAAAATAACGTTTTTTTTATCACCTTAAGGGCAGGGGTGTCTAATAGGAGTCCGGGGGCCTGTTTTGGCCCACATCCTCAATTTTTGTGGACTTAGAAACTAAATCACATGCATTGACTTTGTCTTTTTCAAATTAATGTGCTCTAAAAATGAGATATTTAATTTTTTGTCTGTTTTAATGGAATAAATGAAACATTTAGACCACATTTATCAAAGTACACGAACCAACCTGAATCCGACACCCTTGAATTAGCTTTTAATGGTTCAAAATAAACATTTTTTGGTTGAAATAAGTCTTATTTAACCTAAAAAAATTAAGATTAATCCAATTTTCAGGAAAAGTACCTGTAATATTCCATAGATTCCAAATTCCTTTTCTTATTGCTACCATTTTTTATCTTTTTAACCGAACGTGTGTTTACACAAGCTGACGTGACATATCATTAAACATCCAATAACTTTTACAACCTCCGAAACAAACACTTTTTATTATTTTACGGTCCCTTTCGTCACTCTTTGTCTTTCATGTCATCGGCACAATATAAGAAGAACATTTCCGTGAACTATTGGTCGCAAAATACTAACTACGTACTTAAGTTAAGTAAAGATACAGGTGGGAAAAGACTAACCTGACTTTTAAGGAAAGGATTCTACGACATGTTGGATAATTTTCCATTGTTTGTAATTGATGACATCCATTTTTAATCACTCCTTTGTGAGGTTTTTTGTTTATGGAGTCCCGCTGATGGCCATATTAACAAAGTTAGCTTAATGATAAAGGTATTTTACCTAATAGCATTTTTATTACTCTCACCAAGAACGGTACGATTAATTAACAATAGGAAAATTAAGTTCCTCGCCTCGTAATGGCGATACCGACGTAGGACATCGTTACGAAGATTCGGAATAATTCATAATGCCGTCAAATCGCGTGGTACGACGGCGACGGTGGCGGAAAGGGAAATTAATATTCTCCATAAATGATTGCGATGTAATCAATTACCAGGGCAGGCTGGTGGGGGATATATTGGTGTGTGGAAGGGGGAGGGATTATTAGAAATTAGATTAAATGTTAAGTTTTGGAAGCTTATGTTTTGATACGTAAAGTTGTATTAGGAAATGTGATAAGGAAAAGCCAAGTATGCAAATGGTGACAGAGAGTTTACTGTTGAAACCAGCTCTCAAAATTATATTCATAAGAGGGAGTTCAATATATAAGAAAGAGTTTAATATCGAAGTACTGTTTAATATCTAAGTAGTGTTGAAAAAAAGTAGATATTTAGATATTAAACTCTCATGAATATAATTTTGAGAGCTGGTCTCAACAATACTTAGATAATAAACAATACTTAGACATTAAACAGTACTTAGATATTAAACAGTACTTAGATATTAAACAGTACTTGGATATTAAACAGTACTTATATATTAAACAGTACTTAGATATTAAACTTGTCTCTTAGATATTAAACAGTACTTAGATATTAAACAGTAATTGGATATTAAACAGTACTTAGATCTTAAACAGTACTTAGATATTAAACAGTACTTGGATATTAAACAGTACTTAGATCTTAAACAGTACTTAGATATTAAACAGTACTTGGATATTAAACAGTACTTGGATATTAAACAGTAGTTGGATATTAAACAGTACTTGGATATTAAACCGTACTTAGATATTAAACAGTACTTAGATATTAAACAGTACTTGGATATTAAACAGTACTTACATATTAAACAGCACTTAGATATTAAACAGCACTTGGATATTAAACAGTACTTACATATTAAACAGCACTTAGATATTAAACAGCACTTAGATATTAAACAGTGCTTAGATATTAAACAGTAATTAGATATTAAACTCTCCCTTAGATATTAAACAGTACTTAGATATTTAACAGTACTTAGATATTAAACTCTCTCTCTTGGATATTAAAATCTCTCTCATAAATCTAATTTTGAGAGCTGGTTTCAACAGTAAACTCTCTGTCACCATTTGACTGGCGACCAAAAGACTGGCGACCAACAACATCAATCCATCCAATGACTTTGAGAGCGCAAATGCAATCCAAGTTGCTAACCGAGTTAGCATGCAAATACAACCAACACGTTGGTAAATCAGCGTTTAAATACGTTAGCATGGAAATAAACAAGCGAATCCGTTTGACTAAAGACGTTAAAGTCACGTCAGCGAAAGGAAGTTATCTCTAAGGGCGTAGCGTTCCAATCCTGGCTTCCCCAATCATATTTCCTCATGTAGATGACATGCTAATTACGCCTTAATTATACGCGTCATCTGGACCAAAGTGCCCAGCGCCAACGCCGATTAATCCACTTTATTGTGGCGGGGAAGGAATTCCCGCTGGAATCACAAAACCCGCAGCTGGGAATCATTTCGTGAAAGGATGGATGGCGAAAAAGGAAAATGGCCGATTTTTTTCTATTGGGCAGTTTATGGACGCGTTGTTCGCCTGGGAATGGCGGCGTTTGTTTTACGAAAAACATAAAGATTGGTCCTCTCTCAGCATTATATCGGTAATGTGCTTACGCCAACCCGCACGTTTATGGAAGATTGCCAAGATGTCCGTAGATCGTGGAAATCTAGATTTTTACGCACACGTTTGAAGTCAGACGTGCCTTTGAAGAGTGTCGGTTTACAACTCGCCGTATTTCCCCCGAATGCCAAAGGGCAGTGAGGTCGTGCTTTTGCTGTATTTGGTTTGCCGAAATTGGGCAATTTTAAACTAAAATAAGATTTTTTTTCACTTAAGATTGGACGGAGTTCTGTCAGAGATTTGGTTTTTGGATTGGATTGGATTGGATGATTTTATTTATGCCGTATTAAGGGAAATTTCGTTGTCACAGTAGCAAGAGGGTGAGAATACAGACACAGAAAAATACATTTTAGACATAAATAGATAGGCAATAAGTTAATAAGTAAATACATGAATAAATATGTAAATAAATAACCGTGTTGCTGAAATATATATACATATACATACACATACATATATAAATAAGCACATATATACATACACATACATATATAAGCACATATATACGTACACATACATATATATATACATACACATACATATATAAGCACATATATACATATACATACATGTATAAGCACATATATACATACACATACTTATATAAGCACATATATACATACACATACATATATAAGCACATATATACATACATATATAAGCGCATATATACATACAAATACATATATATAAGCACATATATACATACACATACATATATAAGCACAGATATACATACACATACAATTACATATATACATACAAATACATATATATAAGCACATATATACATACACATACATATATAAGCACAGATATACATACACATACAATTACATATATACATACAAATACATATATATATAAGCACATATATACATACACATACATATATAAGCACAGATATACATACACATACAATTACATATTTACATACAAATACATATATATAAGCACATATATACATACACATACATATATAAGCACAGATATACATACACACATATATAAATATACATACACATACATATATAAGCACATATATACATACACATACATATATAAGCACATATATACATACACATACATATATAAGCACATATATACATACACATACACATATATAAGCACATATACATATGCATACATATATAAGCACATATATACATACACATACATATATAAGCACATATATACATACACATACATATATAAGCACATATACATACATATATAAGCATATATATACATATGCATACATATATAAGCACATATATACATACACATGCATATATAAGCACATATATACATACACATACTTACATTCCAAAACCAAAGTACTTTATGAAAAAAGACTAATATTCAAAAATTCTATTCAGTTTTTGACATTTTTTGGGGCTCTTGTGTCAGAATGCCGCTTTTTAAGATGTGGAAAAAACCTTTTGTATTGACGCACGCCGCCTGTAATTGGCTAGTTAATTTTGGGGTACATTTTCACCTGGTTTTCCAGTCCGTCTGCCAGCGAGATTTTTTGAAGGCGGAGTTCCACAGGGGTACACGTTGCACTCCGGTTGACCTAATTCCTCCCTGGCGCTCTTTCAAAGTGCTGAGCATGGCGAGCGCCATTCCGTCAAGGTATCTAGCCCCGCCCCTTGCTGTTAATTCTGGAAATCAAGCAACATCTGTTGTGCTTTGCGGCGCCTTGCAAACTCACGGGAGACCCCTCCCACCCCCCTGCACCCCCCCCTCCTCCTTTAGCAGAAAAAAAATGCACTGGCCCGAAGCAAACGATGAAATCTCTATGAATTTTTCACATTCCGGAATACATTTTGTAGGAATAGCTCAATATAAAAAAAGACCAGTCGCTGTAAAAGATTGAGAAGACAGTTTTTTTTCAGCAGCGCCAGACATGTTGTGTCTCGGAATTTGTCCGTATGCATGAATTTTAATATTCCAGCAAAGTGCCGCACAATTCCCAGATCCCAAGCGCCAGTTTAGCGTAGTCTTGCCGCCGCTACACTCTCGTATACATCTTGCATGATTTTTAGGGCTTAAAACTATTTCAAAATCCGCCCGGTAACGAAATTAGTGGAGCGGACTACAATACTATTCATGGAATTAGCATAAAATGCTATTGTATTATCGTACTGTAGTATTTTTATTTAATTTATTCAATTTTGGGTGCTGAATCTGGTCATGTTTTATCATAAAATGCAGTTTTTATTTTTGTGAATCTAGTTTTTTATATAAATATATGTCAAGTTGTTTTTATGCCTGCCAATAAGAGAGTAAAATACCGTATTTTCTCGCATATAAGCCGTATTTGTATAAAAAATGATAACTGGATCAAGGATACGGCTTATATGTGCACAAAAGTTAGTGTTGCTATACTCTTTTTCACCAGTAGGTGTTGGCGAATTAACATTTACTATTTGTTGGTTATTTCCTGCTTTGCAGTAAGAAAACAATCTTTATTGGATGAAATAATTTCTTATGTTTAATTTTAATCAATTTTTTCTGTGTTTTTAGTTCAAAAATCATTGGATAAAATCCAAAAAATATATTTTGATCGATAAAATAGAAACTGAATATTCACTGCTTTTAATCCAGTTCTTTTAGTCCATTTATAAAAAACAAAATCATATAAAAAAAGCTAAAATAAACAGTTTTAGATCTGTAAAAAAACTGAATATTCAGTTATTTTAATCCAGTTCTTTTAATCCATTAAAAAATCTAAATATTATATCTAAAATAATCCATCCCACATAAAATCAACTTAACCTTAACACAGCCCTGCGAACCAACCCGACTCCGACACCCCCTTGACCCAAACCATACAACCCCAAAAGAAACCTCTAAAACTAAAAACTACATCAAATCAATTAACCCCAAAAACAACAACAAATACCTACCAAATCCTCTCAAAAGTTACTAATGTATTATCCAATCGATCCATTTAACTTTCCCTCGCCATGAGACGCCCAATCAGCGATGAAACGAAACTCTAGCACTGGCAGTGCGGCCATGTTGAATATTCAAACAAAGATAATTATCTACGGATTAGCCTCATTTTGGCTAAGGCCACTTCCACTTGTCAGAAGACCCCCAGGGACAGATTGTTTAATCATTAAGACCTTTCGCTCCCTGTGAACTGCCAGCGGCGCAATTTGCTTCAAGTCAGCTCCAAAAAAAGATATATTATGTCAAAACGAGGGCTAGCCATTTTAGCCACCTAGCTTTTCCCAATAATTTTATATATTCGGTTCATTTTTTTAGTAAAGCATTAGAAATAATAATTATAAATATTTATTTTGTTGTGTTAAAGGGTTTTCACGTTGATAGACGTCCAATCATGTGGCTTAAAAATGAAAATATTTAGTTAAATTTTTTTTTTTAGATTTTATAACCATAAGAAATCCATAAAAACCTTCAAATGAAGTAAAAATTTTTTTTATATATTTGGTTTGTAACCATAAAACCATAAAAACCATAAATAAAACCCATAAAAAATCCATAAAGCCATAAAAAAAAACATAAAAAATCCATAAAAACCATAAAAAAACATATATAATCCATAAAAACCATAAAAAATCCATAAAAACCTCCAAATGAAGTAAAAAAATAATTGTATATATTTGGTTTGTAATGTTTTTTTCGTACAACCATAAATCATTAGAAATAAAAAATATAAATATTTATTTTATTGTGTTAAAAGGTTTTTACTTTGTAGTAATTGCAAATATTTTAAGGAAAGAATATATTTATTTAGTTATGGTTTCTTTTGTAAGAAAAAATGTTTTTTATTCATATACATTTGATATCTGAGTGGATTAAATATATTAAATAGAGTGTAAATTCCATCTGATTGGTTCGTTTTTACCAAGTTTGTCTCCGACACCCCCCATGTCCGCCATGATGGGTGTGAACAACTTTTCACGCCCGTGTCCAGAAAACGGTTCAATGCGAGGCCAGAGAAAGGATGTCACTTCCAGTTTTTTTTTCAGGGTGTACATATGGCGGCGTTCTAGAACCCATGTTGTTTTGGACTGTCGGTTTTCATCAAAAAAAAGGTGGACTGTTACCTAACAAAAAAACCTCCGCCTTCCCACATCGGCGCCCCGTGTGGTCACGGTCCATCTGGGCTCTGTGAGGTCATTGAACACACCACCTGCTCGGATTGGGCGGAGCTACAGTTCTGAGGTGGTGGGGATTTACGAGTTTAATGTAATAGTTATAAGCGATAGGCGTCCAATCGTCTAAAATGAATTTTGGTTGAGTAAAATCTGTTATTTAGAGATTATATCAACCTTTAATGGGATTATTATACATACACTTGTATGTATGTTGAGTTTTTGGTGGATTTAAATAAGAAAAGCATGTTTTTTGGGGGTAAATAGGGTTTTAGCTATAGGGCGATAGGCGTCCAATCGTCTAAAATGGATTCTGGTAAAGTAAAATCTGTTATTTAGAGATTATATCAACCTTTAATGGGATTATTCAATATACACTTGTATGTATGTTGAGTTTTTGGTGGATTAGAATAAGAAAAACAGTTTTTTGGGGGAGGATAGGGTTTATGCTATAGGCGATAGGCGTCCAATCGTCTAAAATGGATTCTGGTTAAGTAAAATGTGTTTTTTAGAGATTATATCAACTTTTAATTGGATTATTCAATATACACTTGTATGTATGTTGAGTTTTTGGTGGATTAGAATAAGAAAAACATGTTTTTGGGGGTAGTTGGGGTTTTAGCTATAGGTGATAGGCGTCCAATCATCCATGAAGGATTCTGTTCAAGTAAAATCTGTTTTTTAGAGATTATATCACCCTAAAATGTTGCTTTAATGGGATTATTTAACGTACACATGTATGTATGTTGAGTTTTTGGTGGATTAGAATAAGAAAACAGTTTTTTGGGGGGAAGATGGGGTTTTAGCTATAGGTGATAGGCGTCCAATCGTCCAAACTGGTTTCCGCTCAAGTAAAATGTTATTTACAGATCATATCAACCTTTAATGTTGCTTCAATGGGATTATTTAACATACACATGTATGTATGTTGAGTTCTTTTGTGGATTAGAATAAGAAAAACATGTTTTTTGGGGGTAGATGGGGTTTTAGCTATAGGTGATAGGCGTCCAATCGTCTAAAATGGATTCTGGTCAAGTAAAATCTGTTATTTAGAGATTATATCACCCCGAAATACTTCTTAAATGGGATTATTTAATATACATGTGTATGTATGTTGAGTTTTTGGTGGATTAGAATAAGAAAAACATGTTTTTTGGGGGTAGATGGGGTTTTAGCTATAGGTGATAGGCGTCCAATCGTCTAAAATAGATTCTGGTCAAGTAAAATCTGTTATTTAGAGGTTTTATTACCCCGAAATGTTGCTTTAATGGGATTTTTTAACATACACATGTATGTATGTTGAGTTTTTGGTAGATTAGAATAAGAAAGGCATGTTTCTTGGGGTTGATAGGGTTTTTGTTGAACATATACACAAGGCTTTTGTTTTTATTTAAGTCAGCTCATGTTGCCTATACATGTTGTGTTGATACTGTATACACCCTTGATTCTGCCACCTGTTTTTTACTGCCTGGACTAAGAATTGCAAGTCTGCAAGCAATTGGATATGTCAGGAAAACTGAATTTTGTCTGGGTGAAGACATAAGATCTGTTGCTGTTTCGGATTTGGGATATAGTCTGGTTTTACTTAATCCAGTAGGATTATGATGAAACTGATTGTGTGGATATTGGATGATAAAAAACTTTTAGATTCTAGAACATGGATGGAAGACTCGGGTTGGTTCAAGGGCTGGACCATTTTAGATATAATATTTAGATTTTTTTTACATAAATGGATTAAAAGAACTGGATTAAAAGGCCTGAATGTCCAGTTTTTTATAGATCTAATACAATGTTTATTTTAGCTTTTTTTAAATATATTTTTTGAGTCTACAAAAATGATTTTTGAACTAAAAACACAGGAAAAAATGATTAAAAAATGACAATTATTGATTTAAAAGGGGGAAATCAGGAAATTTAATATACATCTATATTTATCATTTTAATTTAATCCTAAATCAGAAAGTCAGCACTCATGATTGACTCTCTCGGGCCACACAAAATGATGCATCGGGCCAGATTTGGCCCCCAGGCCGCCACTTTAACACCTGTGTTCTAGAACGAACCAATCAGATGAAATTTATTCTGTATTTAATATATTTAATCCACTCAGATATGAAATGTGTATGAATAAACTATTTTTTTACATAAAAACAACTAAATAAGTATATTTTTCCTTAAAATATTTGCAATTACTATAAAGTGAAAACCCAATTAAATAAATATTTGTTATATATTAATATATAATAATATATTGTTAAAATATGTTTTTTTATTTCTAATGGTTTATGGTTGTATTAAAAAACATATTACGAACCAAATATATAGAATTATTTTTTACTTCATTTAAGGGTTATCTTAAGGATTTTTTTGATAGTTATAAAATCTAAAAAAAAACTAATTAAACCCATTATTTTCATTTACGAGTCACAATAAAATAAATATTTATGTTTTTTATTTCTAATGGTTTATGGTTGCACTAAAAAAACATATTACGAACCAAATATATATATAAAAAATACTTAATTTTAAGGGTTTTCTTTTGGATTTTTTTGATAGTTATAAAATCTAAAAAAAAAAACAAATTAAACCCATTATTTTCATTTCCAAGCCACATAATTGAACATCTCCCCCCTGAAAGGGTTAAACCTTCCTCCTCTCCGCAAACATTTTACATTCCCCTCTGTTCCTGAGCGTGAACCAATAGGAATCCTTTCCAGTGTGTATATATATTTAGAGAGCAAGAAAAGAGAAGAGAAGAGAGAGAGAATTCACAGTCGATGGTCCGAGGGGTAGCTTTAAAAAACCATGTTTGGATTTTAATTGCATGAGGATTTGATTGGATTCTATTTTGTTACTACGTGTACATGGCCACGCCCCCTCAGCGCACGTCACTGGTGAGTAGCGTGGACTCGGAGTCACTCCCCTGCCTACTTTTAATAGCTTTGTCATGTGATGGAAAGCAGTTGTAAGACAGGTGCCCTCGGTTCATTCTCGGCGAGGGGTAGCAGTCGCCTGTGTGCAAGCCATTCGCTACAACCACGCTTGGATTTCTTTTATACCTGATCCCCCCCTCCCCTCCCTCATTTTTTTTATCCTTTTCAACCCCTATTCCTGAAGATTATTTTCTTATTTTTTTAAAGGGGTTGTTAAGTTCCAATTTTTTTTGAATTTTTTTTTTTTGTGCATTTTTTTGGTTGATTTTTTTTGCATTTTTTTTTTTTGGTTGTTTTTTTTTTGTTTCAAACCGAGCCGGGCTGGATGGCGTGGGACAGGTGTAACCAGGACTTGGTGTGGAGAGAAATTGAGGTGAGATTAGTGTATAAAAAAAACAAAGTCCTATCCTTGTGGACTGCTGTTTTGTTGTTGTTTTTTTTTGGAGCAAAGGTTTTTTGTGGCTTTTTTAGTCCAGTACAGATGACCCAACCCCCCTTTTTAAACCCCTCGGTGCGTTCCGCGTAATGTGGACCCCCGTTAAGGATGCCGAACGCTGTTAAACAAGCAGGATTGGATAAAACCTACATTTCTTGGTGTATTTGAAGGACTCTTTCTCTCGTTTTTGATTCATCATGGTGCGTTTAAGGTACCGGGATTCTAGTCTAGCCGTTTTTTTTGCTGTTTTTCCTCCAGGGTTTACGCACAGAGTCCCATAGCGACCCGCAGCATCCGTGCGCGAGAGTGAAACCCGTCTGAATAAATCTACACCAGCTTATTTAAATGCCGTTCTAGTTTTTGTTTTTTTTGTAGCCCGGTAGCACTTTAATTTCTACCGTGCTACGCAGTGATGCTCTGCGGAGGTGCGGATTATTTCCCTCCGAGCGGAGATTTCTCCGCAGTGCTTGACAATTCTCTCCAAAAATCTTCGCGCACGCTATAAATAATCACGCCGGGAGGAATACGCCGCCTTTTTAATTCCCCGGCGCAAGTGCGTAAATCAACGATGGTCTGTCCAAAACCAGGGGCGCCGGTCCATCACTTTAAAAAAACCCGGGGAGTCTATAAGATAATTAAACATCCAGTTGTAGACCAGTTTTTGGCTACCATGGGGTGTTAAAGTGGATCATTTGGTAAGCACAAGCGCTATCTTGAAGTCATGCTGTGGCAGTGGGGTATAACCCTGAGGTTTAGCCCCTCCTTGCTTCCTAATTTGGGTCTGAAAATGTGTAACTTTGTGAATTTGGGGAGCTGAGTGTCCGTTAATGGCCGGGATGCATAAAAAATTTATAAAAAATCATCCAAGACATGCAAATGAGCTCTTTAGCTTTGTTTGTTTTTATAACAGTCAGAACCAGGTTCACCTAACATGCCCCCTTGCTCCTTTTACAGTTAATCCCAGGGGTGTACTGTAAAGTACGCCCTAGATCTTGCATAAAACGTGGGTATACTACGTTAAAAACTGACCATATTGCCTCTCCTGGTTTTCCAGTGCGCTGCTTTGGTTGGAGAAGACCAACCCCTCTGTCCCGACCTCCCCGAACTCGACCTCTCCGAGCTGGACGTCAGCGACCTGGACGCCGATGGCTTCCTGGGAGGACTCAAGTGGTACAGCGACCAATCGGAGATCATTTCCGCGCAGTATGGCAATGAGGCATGCAATCTTTTCGAGGTAAGTCACAGAAACGGGAGATAATGTAAAGCTCAATAAACCCGGTAGGACCTTTAACCCCTCTACCCCCTTATTTGGAACCCAACCGCGGTAGGGCTTTCTTATCAAAAGTGTTTATTTCAGTTCGGGCTTTAACTTTAGCGGCTCACTTCTGAAAGCAAACTCTGGACACGTCGTAAAGAATAGCTTCTCAAAAGGCTTGTAAAACTTTAATCTACCTCCTATCACCCTACCACTGTTCCTTTTTTTTAACCCCCCCTACCTTGTTGTCACTCAACGAGGCTGCCAACAAGGTCGACGATCCAACCCGGGTCATAAAACCGTCAGTCTCACCGTCTTCATTAAGAACTCTTATCAGTAGAGTAGATAAACGCAGAACTGGAAGCCGTAACCTCGCCCCCGAGTGGTGAAAACGGCATCACGCGCTCACGTTTTCAGCTGCCGGGAGGGTCCGCGGGGGGTGCACTTGCTTCTACAGGCAACACTTGATAATAGGAGAAATTCTTTCCATGTTTAACTTCACCGACAAGCGCCAAGAACTGTTTTTGGTCCATTTTTGGACCCGCAAATGGAGTCTAAGTGCTAGCTGGCTTGAATCTTTGCGATATGGCATTCTGATTGGTTTAAAAATACCAACAGGTGTCATTTTGAGGAACAATATACGCTTCTGTGGCTTTAATGGCCTTCAACACACCTGTCAGATTGTTTTTTTTGGATAGAAATATTAGGTAAGCCGATTTTAGACTTGCATTGTGTTTGGCATAGACGTGATTGCATGCCTTTTTACTTAAGTTAATTCACTTCACTGAACTGACCCAATTATTTTTAAGAGATCAGACCCAACGATGCAATCTCCATCGTGAGGTTTATTTGCAATTTTATTTGAAACTCGTACTGCTTTTTGCTGTAAACTTTAAATTGAAATGTTACCGAGATGCTAGCAAACGGTTCTTTGCTAGTAAGGCAGGTAAAAAGTTGTTGGATCTAGTTTAGTATCTATGTAGTACATATATAGGGTATATTTTTATATTGTCTAAGAGTCAGGGAATGTAGAATCGTAGCATGATAGCTACATGAAGCTAATTATTACCTACTAGGTTAAGAAATCCTGTAAACCTGTAACCCGATTTGTTGCTACAATGATTTTTGCATAAATACAATGTAAACTTGAATATTTTTTATCTAAAATGGCTTTAAGTGATCCCAAACTAGCTAAAACTTTATTCCGATATAGTTCAGTGATCAATATCTGGAACAATACTACTCAGAGTTCAAATATACCTCAATGGGGCGTAGTACGTACACACAAATACACCAAAAAACACTCCTTGATAGTCACAACCTGTACTTTTTTGTGGAATCCTTGACCTAAGACTCTAATAATTATCCATACCAGGTAAATAATTATATGGTGTTATGTTACAGGCTTTGACTTAACCTTGATTTTATTAGTTTTTTGTGTGGTCAAGCACCAGTGCACAGAAAATAAGGAGCATGTGTTTTTGCAAGAATACTGTAGTCTCGTGCCAATGTTTTGGAGGTCTTTTCCGTGTATGCCAGTAGCTATTGTGTCTTGCTGAGTGAAAGCTTTGCAAATCTTAGAGTGGGGGGGTGTGGGGGGGTGGATAGGGGGGAGGGGGGGGGGTCTGGAAGGGGCTTCTCCATCTTTGGAAAGTTTGAAGTCACCATATGAAGTGGCCAGTTCTTCATGTAGCAGGACCTGGCTAATCCCTTTTAATCTGACAGGGGAAAGTTTGCCTCTTGGCAAGGATTAGAGCGCCGTGGGAAGGGGGGAGGAGTTTGTGGATGTAGAGGAAGGGGGGGGGGTGGCTGATGTGTTTCCTCATTAGCCTGGTGGAGCATCATCACAATAAAATCCTGACTGTTATCCAGGGAGATACTTTTAGGTTGTCTACAGTAACGTGGCCAAGTTTGAAACTCATAAAATGTGGTTTTGGGTTGTTTGGGTTATAGCTGTGGATTATTTCAGTGATTGAATAAGAAGTACTGTATTTTCACGACTATAAGGCGCACTGCATTATAAGGCGCACCCTCAATGAATGACATTTTTCCATGTATAAGGCACACTGGATTAAAAGGCGCACCCTCAATGAATGGCACATTTTTTGGCATATATAGGGCGCACTGGATCATAAGGCGCCCTGTCTATTTTGGAGAAAATTTAAGACTTAAGTGCGCCTTATAGTCGTGAAAATACGGTACTTTTTTCGGATTTTTTGTTTTTATTCTGCGTAGAAGCCACTATTGGTTGAAGTACTATTGTTTATTCAATATAGTTTTTTGCATTTATCAGTGTCAGGACAGGTTTTGTTGTTTTCCGGCCTTATTCTATTTCAAACTTGACTGTAGAAGCTAAATACCGTATTTTCCATATATAAGGCGCACCACATTATAAGGCGCACTGTATTATAAGGCGCACTGTCTATTTTGGAGAAAATTTAAGACATTAGTGCGCCTTATAGTCTTGAAAATACGGTAATTGCTATTGACTTCCAGGTATGAAGCACTCACTACTTTACAGTCACCTCTAGAGCCAGCCATTGTTGATGGTTGTATAAAATTTTGCAGTGGGGGAGGAGCTATATGATGGAAGATGTTGTAAACTATGATGGCTGATCTGCATATTTAACAGTATTGTTTCAGTTCAGGCATTTGCGTTTTTTTAATATCCGAAAGTAGTGGTTTTTCATTGTTGGTTTTCTGTTTTTTCCATATATAAGGCGCCCTGTCTATTTTGGAGAAAATGTACGACTTTTAAGTGCGCCTTACAGTCGTGAAAATACGGTAGTATTTATGTCATGGCGAGGGAGGAGTTTGAAATGGATACGAGATAAACTCGGGTTCACCAAGCGTCCCTTGGCTGGCCTCTGCGTCCATTCCTTATTGTCCGGGATCAAAATGTAGACTATGATAGAACACTTAGTCCTGTTCCACATGGGTGTAAAACTTTCTTTGCTTTGTGTTTGACACCTCTTCAAAATGGGCAGGCTATGAACGCCGGTGTTCTATTTCGGGCCACAGTTGTTAAGGGGGCGCTAGAGCCAATAATTTCCTGATGTACTGCCAAAGATAACAGCATGGAAGTGTTGACCTAATGTCATTTGAACTGGACAGAAGACCGCATGGATTGCAGTGAGGGGGTCGATGGTCCAATTCGGGTTTCTTCCATTTGGTCAATGAATGGATTTTTTAGAAGGTTTAGTCCAAGGGGTGTCAAACTCCGAGTCTGCGGGCCGAATACATCTTAATTTTGAGATCAAGCGGGCAGGACCAGTAAACTCATTGCAAAATTTACATAGAACTGACAATAAGCCCACTTTTGTCCTTTGTATTAGTCACTAATACCGTATTTTCACAACTATAAGGCGCACTTAAAAGTCTTACATTTTCTCCAAAATAGACGCCTTTATAATACAGTGCGCCTTATAATACAGTGTGCCTTATAATAAAGTGTCATTCATTGAGAGTGCGCCTTATATATGGAAAAATTGTCATTTATTGAGAGTGCGCCTTATTATACAGTGCAACTTATAATACAGTGTGCCTTATAATACAGTGTGCCTTATAATACAGTGTGCCTTATAATACAGTGCGCCTTATAATACAGTGCGCCTTATATATGGAAAAAATGTAATTCATTGAGAGTGCGCCTTATATATGGAAAAAATCTCATTTAATGAGAGTGCGCCTTATAATTCAGTGCGCCTTATAATACAGTGCACCTTATAATACAGTGCACCTTATAATATACAGTGCGCCTTATAATATACAGTGCGCCTTATAATACAGTGCGCCTTATAATACAGTACGCCTTATAATACAGTGCACCTTATAGATGGAAAAAATGTCATTCATTGAGGGTGCGCCTTATAATGCGGTGCGCCTTATAGTCGTGAAAATACGGTACTAATAATTAGTGCATAGAATGAGTAAATTATCAAAATATTTATTAACAGGATTTTCCTATTACATTAGGAACAATATATTATGAACAAGAGAATAACATAAGAACATAAATAAAGTATGAGCAATTTTAACAACACTTTTTACACAGTTAAACATATATTTTTAAGTGTGTAGTACATAAAAATACACAGAAATAGTAACAATATTCCAATATCATTTAGTACCAGCCTTGTGGAACTTAAAAAAACTTATTTTCAACATCTGGAAAGCAATTTGAACAAATGAATAATGTTTTCATGTTGTCTGCATATACTAAAATACTGCGCCCCCTAGCGGATTATACAATAACTACACATTTTAAAGAAAATTCATATTTTTTTTATACAATGCAGCTTTCTTCCCCGGGCTGTACCAAACCACTAGATGGGTCGTATCCGGCCCGCGGGCCGTATGTTTGACCCCCCTAGTCTAGTCCATGAAATATTTGGGAATATCCGTCTGTTTTTGTCAACGATTCCATGATCGAATCTCCATTTTTTGTTCTAGTTCTGCCGGTTCTTATTAAGTCATGTGGATTTTTTTTGTAGGTCGCCCCCTTCATGTCATGGCCAGGTGTCTTGACAAATTTGTCAATGCTAGGCTAGGCTAGACAGACATAAGGACAGATGGGTAAAGAAAGGGAAGGTTTGGACTTGTGCCAGCTTGAATCAAAGCCCAAGGATTGGGGAGTAAAAGGTTGTGGGCTTTGCAGCTAGTAAACTCAAATGCCAAGGCTTTAGAGCCTTACCAAGATAGGTTGCACGGACATTCTGTTAGCATGCGATCACACGTCGTTGAGATTTCGCGCTCGTGCGGTTCGATGCCGTTTGTGGAACTCCTTTGGGCTTGATTTTCTCCTTTAAGTTATGTCACAGGTCCAAAAATATGGAAAAAATACTGATATCATTAGCTGGGTAAAGGGTAGATTTGGTCTATAGGGTAAGGGGTAGAGGAGCTATGGCTAAGTTATGTTACAGGTCCAAAAAATTGGAAAAAATAAAGATATCATTAGCTGGGTAAAGGGTAATTTTGGTCTATAGGGTAAGGGGTAGGGGAGTTATGGCTTAGGAGCCATATATGGCTCTTTTGGTGAGTGAATCTGGCTCTTTGTGCTAAAATATGGAAACTAGAACTGAGATATTACATATAGAACTGCTTTAATATTCATTTTTTTGCAGTAAAGTCTTCTGGAATGAATGATTTCATTGATTAGGAACAGCATAAGAGTATTTTTTTATAAAATATTCAGTTTTTTCTACTTTAAAAGTAGTTAAATTACAAAAAAATGATAAGGCACTTGTTTAGATGTATGTATTTTGACTTTTAAATTCGTAGTATGACTCATAAGGAATAATAACATTGGAAAATATGATTTTTTTGTGAGTTTCTTTATCAAAAAGGTTCCTTACTATCATTTTTTAATCAATTTCTTCAGGTGAGTTGAATACTCAGTTATTTAGATTAGTTTATACTTTTCTACTATGTAAAAACTATTAAGATAACCACATATTTACTTGTTTAGGTTTATAAAAATGAGCTCTAGATAACTTCCCATACACAATCAGTGTAGATTTTCATTGTTCCCAATCCGAGACCCCCCCCTCACCCCCTGCTGAGTGTTTGCTTTTTGAAATTAACGCTGACATTTGCAATCAAACCGCCCACATCTGGTCAGAGCTCTTGCAAAGGGACGTCTGAATTTCCAGAGTCACCAAAAAAAAAAAATGCGGCACCCCCTTCCCTTAATCTGTACTGTTATCACACGTGGGCTGTCGGTTGAAAAGCCGCACACTCGGGTAAATTTCCCCGCCTTCTTTGGCTCCCTAAAGCGCTGGATTTGTTTTTTTCTGGAAGGCGGTTTGGATCCCAAACAATAGTCTCCTTCTGGGAAGGTTTTGGGATAGCTAGCGCCCTTTTATTTTTGGTTTGGGACTATCTCTCTTTTACATTCATCCCTCGGTCCCAGTAGGAAACTGGCAGATTCCAAACTCCCCAGTGCATCCCTGTCAATGTCTACAGGTGTGTACCGTATTTTCACGACTATAAGGTGCACCACATTTTAAGGCGCACCATCAATGAATGACATTTTTCCATATATAAGGCGCGCTGTATTGTAAGGCACACTGTATTGTAAGGCACACTGTATTATAAGGTGCACTATACTATAAGGCGCACTGTATTATAAGGTGCACTGTATTATAAGGCACACTGTATTATAAGGCGCACTGTATTATAAGGCGCTCTGTATTATAAGGCGCACTGTATTACAAAGCACACTGTATTATGAGGCACAGTGTATTATAAGGCGCACTGTATTATAAGGCGCACTGTATTATAAGGCGCACTGTATTATAAGGCACACTGTATTATAAGGCGCACTGTATTATAAGGCGCACTGTATTATAAGGTGCACTGTATTATAAGGCGCACTGTCCATTTTGGAGAAAATGTAAGACTTTTAAGTGCGCATTATAGTGGTGAAAATACGGTAATTGCTATTGACTTCCAGGTATGAAGCACTCACTCACTTCACAGTCACCTCTAGAGCCAGCCATTGTTGATGTTTTGGATTTTTTTGTATAAAATCTTGCAGTGGGGGAGGAGCTATATGATGGAAGATGTTGTAAACTAAGATGGCTGATCTGCATATTTAACGGTATTGTTTCAGTTTAGGCGTTTTTGTTCTTTTAATATCCGACAGTGGTGGTTTTTCATTTTTGGTTTTCTGTTCTTTCCATATATAAGGTGCACTGGATTATAAGGCGCACTGTCTATTTTGTAGAAAATTTAAGACTTTAAGTGCGCCTTATAGTCGTGAAAATACGGCAATTGAAACGAGGAACGTACCAGATAGCGGTCTTTTATAGCCAGCGTGTATCGGCTATTTTTAGCCTGTTGGGGGTAATCTCGGCTAAGAGCCTTTCGGAGCCGTTTCACGTTAACCTGGCCAAAACACTAAGCCAATAATCCAACCCTCCCCCAGACCCACACCCCGCCAATACACCCCCAACACACATACATTGCAACATGTTGCCATAATGCCATGTAATAACGTGCCTTGTATTATTTAAGAAGCGGAATTCTTTTCTAATCTTACCAAGATTCCTCCTACCACATTTAGGGATGATAACAGCTGTCCAGCATTAAAACCACATAAAAACCCTAAAAGGTTGAGTTTGGTGTCAAAGAGTCCCATCAAAGACCCCTTCTGAATTCTGAGTCGATTCTGGTTACAAATTAAGACTGAAAAATCTGATTTTTCACAATCTAACCACACAAAAACCCTAAAAAGGTTGACTTTGGTGTCAAAGAGTCCCATCAAAGACACCCCACTGAATATTGACTTCCATATGAGGAAAACTTGGGAAATTCAGACTGAAAAATCGATTTGTTTTGCAATCTAACCACACAAAAACCCTAAAAAGCCTGAATTTGGTGTCAAAGAGTCCCATCAAAGACCCTCAAAGACCCCCCACTGAATGCTGACTTCCATATGAGGGAAACTTGGGAAATTAAGACTAAAAAATCTATTTTTTTCACAATCTAACCACACAAAACCCCTAAAAACGTTGCTTTTGGTATCAAAAAGTCCCATCAAAGACCCCCCACTGAATATTGACTTTCATATAAGGGAAACTTAAGAAATTAAAACTGAAAAATCTAATTTTTCCGCAATCTAACCACACAAAAACCCTAAAAAAGTTGTGTTTGGTGTCAAAGAGTCCCATCAAAGACCCCCACTGAATGCTGAGTCGATTTTGGTAACAAATTAAGACTGAAAAATCAGATTTTTTCGCAATCTAACCACACAAAAACCCTAAAAACGTTCCTTTTGGTGTCAAAAAACTCCCATCAAAGACCCCCACTGAATGCTGAGTCGATTCTGGTAACAAATTAAGACTGAAGAATCAGATTTTTTCGCAATCTAACCACACAAAAACCCTAAAAAACGTTGCGTTTGGTGTCAAAGAGTCCCATCAAAGACCCCCCACTGAATGCTGAGTCAATTCTGGTAACAAATAAGACTGAAAAATCAGATTTCTTCGCAATCTAACCACACAAAACCCATAAAAACATTGCGTTTGGTGTCAAAAAACTCCCATCAAAGACCCCCCCACTAAATATTGACTTCCATATGTCCCCCATTGATGTCAGACAAAGATGAACCTTGTACCAGCTTTGTTCTCCATACTTGTAAAGAGAAAGCGAAAGCCTTGTGAAGTCCTCCCTCTTTTGTCAAAGCCCATATGGCACATGAAAGTACCCGACAATCGTTGGGGGGCCTACAGGGGAGGCGGAGTCTAACTTACAAAGTCACCACCAGGATAAGAGACTCCGCCTCTACCTGCTTCCAGGCGCTAACACACACACATACACACCCACACACAGAAGTCAAGGTAAAAGATAATGCGTTTATTTGGTAATCAGCAAATAGCTTTTAGCTAGTGGGTAAGTGGCGGCGGCGGCGCCTGTGAGGCCTTGATAAGATCGTGTGCTCTCAGGTGTTTCCCTGTCACGCCGCCATTCAGCGTAAATTGAATAAGGTGACCTTCTTTCGCCGCCGCCACCGCCGCATCAAATTGACTGCATTTTCCCCCCAAAAAGATTCTGCCATTTCAATTACCATACATCTGCGATATTGCCCGCCGAGTCGCCACTACGCCGATTGTGACAACGATGTGCACAATTTGTTTGATACAGCACATTTGGCGTCCTTCCAAGGACGCCGTAACGCCGACAAAACACTATCGATGGGCTCGGGAAGGCCCGGAAGGTCATAGACGTACATACACACAAAAGAAAAACGCATATACATAAGGAGTGGGCAGGTGGAGAAGCGTGAAGGTGGTGTTCTCCTCTAAAATAAAAGTTTTTGTTAAACAGCGTTTGTATTCATAGTTCGTTATTAGCAAAATGGACGCATGGCAGAATGTGGAATTGCAAATTGAACTGTTGTACTTGGATAGAAAAGTTTTGATGGAATTTAGAAGTAAATGGAGTATTCCAAAGGTGACAGAGTAGGGATGTTTTTTTGTGAACTTGATTTTACGTGGGCTGGACTATTTTTTGATATAATATTTAGATTTTTTTTTATAAATGGATTAAAAGAACTGGATTAAAAGTCTTGAATATTTTGTTTTTAATAGATCTAAAACAATGTTTATTTTAGCTTTTTTTTAAATATATTTTTAGATTTTACAAAATTATTTTTCAACTAAAAACAGAAAAAATGATAAAAAAATTACAATTATTGATTTGAATGGGCAAAAATCAGGACTTATTTTACTTGAATAGAAAAGTTTTAATGGAACATTTATATGTAATATATTTTGAGATTTTATTAAATGATTTTTGAACTAAAAACAAAGAAAAAATGATTAAAAAAATTACAATTATTGATTTAAATGGGCAAAAATCAGGACTTATTTTACTTGAATAGAAAAGTTTTAATGGAACATTTATATGTAATATATTTTGAGAATTTATTAAATGATTTTTGAACTAAAAACAAAGAAAAAATGATTTAAAAAAATACAATTATTGATTTAAATGGGCAAAAATTAGGACTTATTTTACTTGAATAGAAAAGTTTTAATGGAACATATATATGTAATATATTTTTAGAATTTATTAAATGATTTTTGAACTAAAAACACAGAAAAAATGATTAAAAAATGACAATTATTGATTTAAAAGGGCAAAAATCAGGACTTATTTTACTTGAATAGAAAAGTTTTAATGGAACATATATATATAAAATATTTTTAGATTTTACTAAATTATTTTTGAACTAAAAACACAGAAAAAATGATTAAAAAATTACAATTATTGATTTAAAAGGGGAAAAATCAGGACATTTAATATACATCTATACTCTTAATTTTAATTTAATCCTAAAACAGAAAGTCAGCACTCATGATTTACTTTCCCGGGCCACACAAAATGATTCAGCGGGCCAAATTTGGCCCCAGAACCACCTATTGGACTATTTAGTTAAATTGGCGGTTCCAAACTTCAGACCCGTGGACTAGGATTGGCCCACTAGGGACTTTGTAGCTCATTCATACTATACAAGTACTCCAATTGGGTATGCTAATTTTCAGTACCATTAAGGTACGTTTTTATGGACAAAAATAACCCAGCCCGCCCCCTAGCTGCCATAAACGTAGACCACCACCAAAACTAGGTTCGATACCCTCTGATTTAAGTAGTTTAAGGAAATATTTTGCTCCAAATACCCGACTTAAAGTACAACTGATGCAAATACACCTAAAAAGTAGGATTCTTTATTCCCATCCAGCGTATTAATATGCACATTTCCTTGCTTTCTCCCTCGAGCCTCATTGGTTCATCTGATATTGTTCTAAGAGTGTCGAATGCATCCCGGGAGATGCGTCTTCCCACACATACCCGCACATCTTCGCCGACGGGTCAAACCATTTCCTTTCCGACGTATGACTCGCCAGACATCCGCCATATAAATAGCCGGCGTGCTCCCGTCATGCCGCCTGATGTCAATTGGCTGGCGTAGCTTGGGCGCTTTAACAAGGAGACTCCCGGTGCTGAATTCCGAGCAGGACTAATGGATTATTGCAAAGTCACGGTAGCACCGCCGCCACAGAAAATGATTGCATTGGGAGTAACTTGGGGACGATAATAGGAGACAGTTGGATGGGTGCTCGGATGTTTGGTCGCCGGTCTTTTAGTCGCCGGTCAAATGGTGACAGAGAGTTTACTGTTGAAGTCAGCTCTCAAAATTATATTCATGAGAGAGAGTTTAATATCTAAATATCTACTGTTTTCAACAGTAATTAGATATTAAACAGCACTTAGATATTAAACGGTACTTAGATATTAAACGGTACTTAGATGTTTAACAGTACTTAGATATTTGACAGTACTTAGATATTAAACGGTACTTAGATATTAAACAGTAATTAGATACTAAATGGCACTTAGATATTTAAGAGTACTTATATATTAAACAGTACTTAGATATTAAACTGTACTTGGATATTCAACTGTACTTGGATATTCAACTGTACTTGGATATTCAACAGTACTTGGATATTAAACAGTACTTAGATATTAAACAGTACTTGGATATTAAACAGTACTTAGATATTAAACAGTACTTAGATATTAAACAGTACTTAGATATTAAACAGTACTTAGATATTAAACAGTACTTAGATATTCAACAATACTTACATATTCAACAATACTTAGATATTAAACAGTACTTAAATATTAAACAGTACTTGGATGTTAAACAGTACTTAGATATTAAACACTACTTAGATATTAAACACTACTTGGATATTAAACACTACTTTGATATTAATCACTACTTCGATATTAAACAGTACATAGATATTAAACACTACTTAGATATTAAACACTAATTAGATATTAAACAGTACTTGGATATGAAACAGTACTTGGATATTATTCTTCGTTCTTAGATATTAAATTTCTCTCTTCGATATTAAACATACATGAATATTAAACAGTACTTAGATATTAAACAGTACTTAGATATTAATCAGTACATAGATATTAAACAGTATACTTAGATATTAAACACTACTTAGATATTAAACTATATAATATTTGAGCTTATCATTGCTGGTGGAGGTTAAAGATTTAGTTTTATGGTTTGGAATTCTGTGGGCCTCTTACCTTATAGTTGTCCGGGTTTTTCGGTCTTTGGCGGCCACAACTCACCTCCCGAAATTTCGGCGTAGTGACGCGATTGGTTTAGCTTATCAAACCGTTGAAAGCTGACACGATTTGTCTGAAATGGGATGAAACACGACCATCCGGGGAAGATTTAGATGAAGCCACGCAATTAAACTGTCACGCCGCAAAAGCAAGATAAATGAAACTTTAACTGCTGATGACCCACTTAATCGCACAATGTTTTTTCTACTCACATTTTCAGATGGAACTTCATCTTTTGCTTTCTTTGGAACTCAGAAAATGATGTATTTTATAGCCGGCAGAGATACGTTTGGGATTTTTTTTGTGTCACAGGCAGAAGAAGCAATTATCAGATTTAATTTAGACTGGAATTTCGAAGCAAATGTTTGTTTAAAACGATTCTTTTCACCTTTTCCACCTTTTTTTTCGTTATCGGCCGTTGAATAGTATCTCCTAGAACACAATACCTTAGTCTGGAACTCAATAAAATACTTAATGGCTAGGACAATCTCCTAGATAACAAAAGAAACTGAACGAATAATGACCAAGCTTCTTTTCTATTCGCCGATACGGTGCAACCAAGTGTGGTGGTGGGGGGGGGGGGGGGGGGGATTTGGGGGGCTGACGAGAAGCTGTACTGAACACTTGCCCGAATGTTTTATAGCTAATTGAAGCATTTTGGTATAAAACAGGCACAAAATGGCACCCTTTAGAATTGTAGTGGGGTTAATATATTGTGATCCCTACAATTAGCCTGGGATTGTTAAGATCTCTTTAATTCAGTGAGGTCCATTAAGTGCTTCCACCAAGACGTCTGTTTAGTTATTTAGTTATTTATTTATTTATTTGTATTCCTTTTTGTTACTGCAGTTCACTGGTAATCAATATAAGTGGAGTTAAAGCAGGTTAGCAAATATGCTACCTTGGAGGAATGGCGTTATGTCAATACATGTTGATTGGTTGAAGGTTTTGTAACCAATGTCAATGAGTTAAGGCTCGGAACAAGTTACATACCATGTGTCAAAGTGGTGGCCCGAGGGCTAAATTTGGCACGGAGTGTCATTTTGTGGGGTCAGGGAAAGTGAATTATGAGTGCTGATTTTCTGTTTTAGGATCAGATTAAAATGAAGAGTATAGATGTGGATTAAGTTTCCTGATTTTTTTCCCTTTTTAAATCAATAATTGTAATTTTTTAAATGATTTTTTATGTGTTTTTCGTTTAAAAAATATTCTGTAAAATCTAAAAATATATTTAAAAAAAGCTAAAATAAATATTGGTTTAGATCTAGAAAAAAAATGAATATTCAGGGCTTTTAATCCAGTTCTTTTAATCCATTTATTAAAAAATATCTAAGTATTATATCTAATAAATTCATTTAGTAAAATCAAAAAATATATTTAAAAAAAGCTAAAATAAACATTGTTTTAGATCTATAAAAAACTGAATATTCAGGGCTTTTAATCCAGTTCTTTTAATCCATTTATTAAAAAATATCTAAATATTATATCTAATAAATTCTTTTAGTAAAATCTAAAAATATATTTCAAAAAAAGCTAAAAAAAACATTGTTTTAAATCTATAAAAACTGAATATTCAGGGCTTTTAATCCAATTCTTTTAATCAATTTATATAAAAAAAGCTAAAATAAACAGTTTTAGATCCATAAAAAACTGAATATTCAGGGATTTTAATCCAATCCTTTTAACATATTTAAAAAAAAATCTAAATATTATATGCTATATTGCTATAAATCCAAATTTTAGTGGAGAAAATCCTTCCGTTTCAAAGCCAGAGAATCCCCTGAAAACAAAATTACCTTAACACATCTAGCCCCAAATCTGATCCTCAAGTCCCATTTACATATTCCTTTTGTTATGAAACCCGAACAGGTGCGAAAAAAACACCCTTAATCTGCCTCACGATTCTTGGCTTGAGGTTGAAAGAGTCACGTTTCTGAATCCAGAGAGTGTATAAAAAAAGGGTTGTCCTACGTTCCATCGCGTTGGATTTAAAGCTCCTTACAAGTAATTAAACAGCATGACACCTCATACAGAGCAATTTCCTGCCAGGCGTTTTACTCGCCTGTGTGGCATGGCCCCCGTCTACATGGCGTTATCTCGATGAAATATGTCCCCTTCATCATTTTCTAATAATGACAGAGTACTCATGTTGTTAGGGAGACCATCGACTCACTGAACATCACATTAACATTTTCCTCACTGTTAGCGAGCTAACTGAACATCCGACGCATCCGTGTCATCTAGAAATGAAAATTGAAGCGGAGGTGGGAGGACATGAAAATAACTAGTGGCGGACGGTTGACGGTTTGTCAAAGGGGGGAGCATAATCATACTTTTCAGCTTCTGGAGAAACTCCAGACAATAATTTTATGTGCTGAGAGACTTCCAGTCATGTGGCGTACGATCGGTGTAGATTCATTCCCGTTCGAATGGATTGGATGTTTGTCGGGTGTCTTTCTCTGGGTGCTTGGATGTTTGGTCGCCGGTCCTTTGGTCCCTTTTGGTCGCCGATCAAATGGTGACAGAGAGTTTACTGGTGAAACCAGCTCTCAAAATTAGATTCATGAGAGAGAGTTTAATATCTAAGTACTGTTTAATATCTAAGTAGAGTTTAATGTCTAAGTACTATTTAATATCTAAGTACTATTTAATATCTAAGTGGAGTTTAATATCTAAGTACTGTATAATATCCAAGTACTGTTTAATATCTAAGTAGAGTTTAATATCTAAGTACTGTTTAATATCTAAGTACTGTTTAATATCTAAGCAGTGTTTAATATCTAAGTACTGTTTAATATCTAAGCACTGTTTAATATCTAAGTACTGTTTAATATTTAAGTAGTGTTGAAAACAGTAGATATTTAGATATTAAACTCTCATGAATATACTTTTGAGAGCTGGTTTCAACAGTACTTAGATATTAAACAGTACTTAGATATTAAACTTCTCTCTTAGATATTAAACAATACTTATATATTAAACAGTACTGAGATATTAAACTTCTCTCTTAGATATTAAACAGTACCTAGATATTAAACAGTACTTAGATATTAAACAGTACTTAGATATTAAACAGTACTTAGTTATTAAATCGTACTTAGATATCAAACAGTACTTAGATATTAAACTACTCTCTTAAATATTAAACTCCCCCGGAATATAATTTTGAGAGCTGGTTTCAACAGTTGTCACCATTTGACCGGCGACCAAAAGGGACCAAAAGACCGGCGACCAAACATCCAGTCACCCTTTCTCTGAGGTGGCGTGAGATAGGTTAGGGTAGAACTTTATTTCATCCCATATTCAGCAAATGTCCTGGTTGTAGTAGCAAAAACAGACACAAGACATTGTAGACCTAGTTAACAAACTGGAGCCACTCACATGCAACTCCACAAGGTTTGGACCTTCCCCAGCCTAAAACTGAAGTTACCACATAGTCCCTCAGTAGTCTGAAGCTTTTAAAGAACTAACAAATCATACCTATCCGTCAAAACTTACTACTTTGAATCCTCGTTAAGGACTTTCTAGAAGCAGATGTTATTTTTGGTCCAGCAAAGCTGCGTCTTTAAAATATGACTGACAAGCTTGACTGGGAAATATTTCTTTGCCAGAATAGTGCCAACTCCTTGAGAGAAATGGGGTGAGGCGGGGCGCGGGGGGTGCCGTGTATTAACAATAACTGCATGCAACCACCCACCAGGAAAAGATTTCCAACTTCCAGACTAAAATGTCCTATTTTCCCTGTCTCTCTGTGTGTGTATGTGTCTGTCTTGTGTTTTTTTTTACCCCCCCTCCTCTACCCCTCTACCCCTCTACCCCATTTTATTATTTCTTTTCCTGCCTGCTAAGAAGATAGATGAAGAAAATGAGGCCAACTTGCTGGCAGTGCTTACAGAGACCCTGGATAGCATCCCGGTGGATGAGGACGGTTTGCCTTCGTTTGAGGCTCTGGCAGATGGGGACGTGACCAATGCCAGTGACCAGAGCTGCCCCTCCTCCCCCTCGGGCTCCCCTCGTACCCCCGAGCCCGAGGAACCTTCCCTGGTAAAGTCTCTCTCCATTCTATCTCAATGGTAAACCGGGATCGCTCTGACGATTGACACCCAGTTCGAACCCTGATAATGATTAGGGTATAACAAAACTTTCGAACATCCCTGGATCATTATTTTTATACAGAATAGTGTAAAATACATATACCATAATTTTTGACACCAGTCCCGGGTAAATACACCAACCAGAACCCAAATGGGCCTGGTTCAAATCCAACTACTATTGTTTTTTGTGCAAATATGCATGTTTTTGACACTATTTATGCTAGGAAATAGCCCTAGAACTATCCTGGATCATTATTTTTATACAGAATACTGAAAAATACATGTACATATACATTCACAAAATTTTGGACACCAGTCCCGGGTATATGCACCAACCAGAACCCGACTGGGCCTGGTATATATACAACTACTAGTTTTTTATCGCAAATATGCATGTTTTTGACACTATTTATGGTCGGAAATAGCACCAGAACCATCTTGGATCATTATTTTTACACAGAATAGTGAAAAATACATACACCATAATTTTTGACACTAGTCCCGGGTTAATGCACCAACCAGAACCCGACTGAACCTGGTTTTAAATCTCAATCACAATTTTTATGGCAAATATGCATGTTTTTGACACTATTTATGATGGAAAATAGCCCCAGAACCATCCTGGATCATTATTTTTACACAAAATATTCAAAAACACATCTCTCCACACAATAGACACTATTTCTGAGTAAAAACACCAACCAGAACCCGACTAGACCCTATTCTAATACTACCAAAACTTGTAAATAAAGTACCCAAATTAAGATCATTGATTCAGGGCATAACAAAACCCCTGAACATCCCTGAATGATTATTTCTATTCAGAATAGTCAAACATACTATGTACTATAATTTTGGTCATAACATGACATATTGGGGACTCCTATTTGTCGTTTTTTTAAGTCCTAATATATTCAAATACAGTTGGTACGCAATAAAAGCCAAATTTATTTCTCCGTATTCCCCCTCGGTTTGGGTTAATCCGCCTTGCACCCCCACACCAACACTCCTGGTGCCAAAGTTCTCATTTTTTGGCAGCCAAAAAGCCCCTGTTTAACATTGTAGGTTTATTTTTACACACTGAGCAATTCTCCTGGCTTTTCAAGCTAAAATGTTCACTTATACTTCATTTAACTCTCCTAATCAGCTTTACAGTGTGTTTGTTCGCTCCCCTTGGAGAATACAAACCTGTCCCAGGCTTATTTTTGCCACCCCCATCTGCTCAAACGGGGTGACAAATCAGTAGCAATTGAAAAAAAAATGTCCATTTGCATAATCCGTGCTAACTTTCAACCATTTTTCTTTCTCCTCGCCGCAATGCTTCGGTCCAGTTGAAGAAGCTCCTTCTGGCGCCCGCCAATTCCCAGCTCGGATATAATCAATACACAGGTGGCAAGGCGCAGAACCATGCCGCCAGTAGCAACCACCGAATCCGATCACCACCTGCCGGCGTCAAGGTACCCCACATCCATTTTTTTCTTAGTTAATCTTCCGTGTTAGCCAATTTGCTTGTTTTGGCGCTTGTCTTTTAGCTTCGGTTTTCCCAGGGGTACAAGAAGGGGGTCTTTAAAATGGGCCAGATCGCTGTTGGGATTTCAGGGGTGCTGTTCTCTCGTTAGCTCTGCCAATTATCTGCCTTGATACGTGGCCCCACCAGAAAGTACATACCGTATTTTCACGACTATAAGGCGCACTTAAGAGTCTTAAATTTTCTCCAAAATAGACAGTGCGCCTTATAATCCAGTGCACCTTATATATGGAAAAAACTGAAAATGAAAAACCACCACTGTCGGATATTAAAAAAATAAAAACGCCCGAACTGAAACAATACTGTTAAATATGCAGATGCCATCTTAGTTTACAAAATCTTCCATCATATAGCTCCTCCCCCACTGCAAGATTATATGCAAAAAAATGTAAAACATCAACAATGGCTGGCTCTAGAGGTGACTGTAGAGTAGTCAGTGCTTCACACCTGGAAGTCAATAGCAATTACCATATTTTCACAACTATAAGGCGCACTTAAAAGTCTTAAATATTCTCCAAAATAGACAGGGCGCCTTATAATACAGTGCGCCTTATATATGGAAAAATGTCATTCATTGAGGGTGTGCCTTATAATGTGGTGCGCCTTATAGTGGTGAAAATACGGTACATAGTAAGTAGGTTGAAAGGAACAATCCGGGTAGCTCAAACATGGCAGCTACCCAAGTGACTAGGACGCAACAGTGGGTGTGAAGTCATCAGCTTAATTGCAAGGCACTCCGAGCGATCTGTTTGTACGCTACGTCCTTGGGGAAATCCTCCTTCGCCGCCTTACACAAAAGGCGCCGCTGAAAGGCACAACGCGGAAACGGAATCTGTGCAAACATGGCTCGCCGCGAGTCCGCGTCTGATCATTTCAAAGGGAAAGCAAATTAAATGGCGTCATATTTGTTTGGCCGTACTTTGCAGTGAACTCGTTTTGACGCTGGATATTTGGAGCCCCATCAGTGTATTACCGTATTTTCACGACTATAAGGCGCACTGTATTATAAGGTGCACTGTTTTATAAGGTGCACTGTCTCTTTTGGAGAAAATTTTGGACTTTTAAGTGCGTCTTATAGTGGTGAAAATATGGTAATTGCTATTGACTTCCAGGTATGAAGTACTCACTCACTACACAGTCACCTCTAGAGCCAGCCATTGTTGATGTTTTGGAGTTTTTTGTATAAAATCTTGCAGTGGGGGAGGAGCTTTATGATGGAAGATGTTGTAAACTAAGATGGCATCTGCATATTTAACAGTATTGTTTCAGTTCAGGCCTTTGTGTTTTTTTAATATCCGACAGTGGTGGTTTTTAGTTTTCTGTTTTGGTCCATATATAAGGCGCACTGGATTATAAGGCTCCCTGTCTATTTTGGAGAAAATTCAAGACTTTTAAGTGTGCCTTATAGTCGTAAAAATACGGTACTCCTGTTTATTTTATAGACCTCACTCCCGAAGTAATTTAATGCTTTCTTTAACTCAAACCCTCAACATTTACCCTGAACTCTTTATACCCCTCTTTTAAACAGACGGAGAGCCCCTGGAACGGCAAATCAAGAGGGGTATCCACCCAACAGCTCCGCCCTCTAAGACGGCCTTGCACAGAGTTGCTCAAGTACTTAACAGCCACTGATGACATCCTGCTCCACACCAAAGCTAACGACGTCAAGAGTAGCTGGAACAGCACCCCCAGTGTCCGGGACAAGAGCTGCTTGGTCCTCAACGCCTCCTCGTCCTCTTCTTCACCATCCTCGTCGTCCACCTCCTCCTTCTCCTCACTATCCTCCTCTTGTTCGTCGACCACCTCTAAGAAGAAGTCGTCAGTTCCAACGCCAACGCCGCCAACGCCAACGCCGCCACAGCAGCATCACCAGCGAGGTGAGAGCCGGGCTGCAGACGATTATAGTAGGGCTGGGAAGTGGCAGCATTGCGCTCAGGATGACGGGGTTGAGGACTCGGATGCGGCTTCTGTCTCTGTCGGCCACAGAAGCCACAACAACTGCGGCCACGTACACCCTAAAACCAGCGGAGAAGGAAAACCGCCAGGTGATACGAACCACCTGGCTGCCGCTAGGTTCATTAGGTATATGCATTCTTATTCCCTCCCTCCCCGAGAGGCGAGTCACAGCTGTGAGCATTGCCGAGAGGCTCTAAACGCCACTCCAAATAAGAGTGGCCGGCCCACTCGCGCTCCACGTCGCCATATCATGGTGACCATTAAGAAAAGGGACTCAAAACCAGGGCACCCCTTACTGAGCCGCCTACTCACAACCAAACAGAGACCCGCCCGCTACCGAGACCACCTTCTCAACCCCTTAACCGCCACTCACGGTCAATTACAACCATCCCAGAAAGGGCGCCATTTCAAAGCGCCAAAACCCAGCCGAGTCACCCCCTCGGATCTAACTGACTCTGGTTTTGGACTAGAGCCGGAATGGGGGGTCTATGGGGCGGATCTTAACCATAACCATGGTGATAGGTTCATTAATAATCCTGCTGATGATGATAATGGTGTCTATGATGATAACCATGTCACGGGCAGCCCCGGCATGGCGCCCTCACAGGGTCCGCCCAGCCCACTCTTCCCAGATACTAGCAATGCAGACCCCACCCCTGCCCGCTTCACGTACGGGTACGGGCAGGCACTCAGCGAGCACCCAGACGACCAGCTGTTGTTAGGTAATCATGACTGCATCCCCCCCTTCGCCCACTGGGCCTTATCTCTACTCCTTCTTATCCCTCTCTTGCTTTAACCACTCCCCCCCGGTTTGACGTCACGACTAACTGCTCTATCTAATTCGAAGCTAACTCCTCCCCCTTTCTCGATTGAGTGAAACCAAAAAAAACGCCGGGGCTGGGGGAAAAGGGGCGGGCCTTTTGTCTTGTTGTTATGTCCGTCTTTGTATACAGACAGTTGGTTGAGCTGAGTGTGCTGAGTTATTTTGCCGAGTCTGGGCGCCGTTCTTTCGCCCCGCCCCCTTTAAAGCCACCAATATGTCGGCTAAAAAGCCTCGGGCAACTGCACAAGCTTCTTTGACTCTCCTTTCTACCTTTTCCTCTGCTATTGGTGCATGTGATGATGACTTATCCGTGGAAGGGATTCACCCACCGTCATTTGTGTTCTTGTCTGTTAGCATCGTCTGTGTGTGGTTATTCCATTGCGGGAAACAAACCCGCAACCCACAACCCACCCGCCATTACCTCCATCCTGCCTCACAGTGAACATCCGATCCTATTAGAGTAAATTGATAAAATGGGGTCCCTCTAAAGAAATCTAAATTCTCCCAAAAATATATAAGGATCTAACCAGGGATGGTGTTTTTTATCTTAGTGCATCTATTGAGCCAATTTGATATTAATTGTTGCAGAATGCGGACCTGTTCTCTTCGGCTAACAGTGTTCTAACTAGATCAATAATTACCCATGCTCCTCTGTGTTCTGCAGCCAAACCAACCACCTTGCCACTTCCTTTGACCCCAGAGTCTCCAAAGTAAGTGTATAAAACTTTACACTAGTTTTCACCTATCCTTAAAAACAAATAGACAAACAAGGACAATTGAGACAACCAAAAGTCAAAATCGGAGGCATTTTTTGTGGTTCATTTCAACGTCTTAGTTCATTTTTTCCCCAAAAAATCGCCAGAAACCGTCAAAACCTTTATCTTTTTTTGTCTTCCAGTGACCTCAAGGGATCACCGTTTGAGAACAAAACCATTGATTGCACATTGAGTGTGGAGATTTCTGGAACCCCAGGTGAGTGTCCTTCATTCCAATATTCAAGACCCCTTCCCTAGCCAAAGCCTTATGTATTCCATACTTGTCAACTTGTACGTTTTATACGTATTTTCTACGTTTTTTTAACCATTTCAAATCATGTACGCCGTACACCGACTTTTGTATGGGGAAAATTATTATTGCTTTTTTAAAATCGCCAATATTTATATAAGGCACACTGTATTATAAGGTGCACTGTATTATAAGGCACACTGTCTATTTTGGAGAAAATGTAAGACTTTTAAGTGCACCTTATAGTCGTGAAAATACGGTAAATTGCTATTGACTTCCAGGTATGAAGTACTCACTACACAGTCACCTCTAGAGCCAGCCATTGTTGATGTTTTGGATTTTTTTGTATAAAATCTTGCAGTGGGGGAGGAGCTATATGATGGAAGATTTTGTAAACTATGATGGCTGATCTGCATATTTAACAGTATTGTTTCAGTTCAGGTGTTTGTGTTGTCTGTGATAGTGGTGGTTTTTCGTTTTTGGTTTTCAGTTTTGGTCCATATATAAGGCGCACTAGATTATAAGGCGCACTGTCTATTTTGGAGAAAATGTAAGACTTTTAAGTGCGCCTTATAGTCGTGAAAATACAGTACATAAAGTAAATATCGTGGGAAGCAAGCATGAAGAAACAAGAAACGGAATCATAATCATTTATAAAGGCAGTTATCGGCAGGGGTTGACATGTATGGTATAATGTACCATGCTAGCCTTTAGCATCGCTAGGTTTTACAGCTACGCCAAGGTTAACCCCAGTGTCCTTTTACCTCATACGTCGTCATGGCCCCCTTTTAGCTATTCATTTACCCACAAGTGAAATAGTTCACTTTGTATGTGTACCTTGTACCATCTTTTGAGTACTTGGACGCTAAAACCGAAGTCTAAACCCTCAACTCCTGATCTGGTTAATATTTCTTCTGGTTTTACAACTAGTGACTATTAACGTGTAGCCCTTTAAAGTCTCTGAACTGACTTTTCGGGATCCGTAAAAAAAAAAATTAGGGATTGGAAAGCTCCAGGTTACTGAGCCCCCGCACTTGTTCCAATTTAGGGATTAGCTGGTGTTGAATGAGACAGATGGATATAGATCCCGGTAATCCAAAGTGAAAGCTTCTTGGTCCTTTTTACAAGAGTAAGAGTAACATATCACTACAACGAGGTAACGGGGTGGGTGGTGTAAGTGTTATGCCTTCCAGATAGGTCAGAGTAGATCGAAGTCTCTATTAATTCTATCGTTTAATGCCAAGTTTTATTCTCTCTTGGCAGTGTTTTAGCTCCACTTCCCAGCCAATGAGGGTAGAGTAGGAATTGCTTAGCTTACGGCAAGACCGCGTTGTTGTTTTTTGGTGATGGATGACGATTAAAAACCTTGTATTGCTTTCCCTCCAGCAGTGACACCATTAGTGTTTGAGTCTATGCCACATCCATCACTCAAAAGTTTAACTGAGGCAGACATATTTATCTAATTCTGATTTATTTTTGCACACACCCGCTAATGGCTCGGAGTTTATGACCCTCCGTGTGCATTGTTTTGGGGCAGATGGCGTTCCCAAGTTTAAGTTCTTCTACATTACTTTGTACATAGTACTTCATGAGAAAAGTGAAGGGAAAATACCAGGTTAGGATGGCTTACCGATATCCACGTTTGATGCTAATAGCTATCATTTGGTGCAATTTGGAGCTAAGATGTGACTTAGATATTAAACAGTACTTAGATATTAAACTTCTCTCTTAGATATTAAACAGTACTTGGATATAAAACAGTACTTGGATATTAAACAGTACTTGGATATAAAACAGTACTTGGATATTAAACAGGACTTGGATATTAAACAGGACTTGGATATTAAACAGTACTTAGATATTTAACAGTACTTAGATATTAAACCATTCTTAGATATTAAACAGTACTTGGATATTAAACAGTACTTGGATATTAAACTTCTCACTTAGATATTAAACAGTACTTGGATATTAAACAGTACTTAGATATTAAACTTCTCTCATAGATATTAAACAGTACTTGGATATTAAAGAATACTTCGATATTAAACTTCTCTCATAGATATTAAACAGTACTTGGATATTAAACAGTACTTGGATATTAAACAGTTCTTAGATATTAAACAATACTTAGATATTAAACTCTCTCTCTTAGATATTAAACAGTACTTGGATATTAAACAGTACTTAGATATTAAACTCTCTCTCTCTTAGATATTAAACAGTACTTGTATATTAATCAGTACTTGGATATTAAACAGTATTTGGATATTAAACACTACTTAGATATTAAACAGTACTTAGATATTAAACAGTACTTAGATATTAAACAATGTCGATGTGCATTACAAGGTAGGAGAAGAAGACTCCTGAACCTAATTGTAGGGAGCGCCTGACTCTCTGGGAGGGGAAGAAGAAGAATATGTAGGGTAAGAACGGGTGAGAGTAATGGCGACGGCTGCTTGTGCGAGTGCATTAACAATGCTATAAAGTGGGCTCATCTCAGGACTTCCCATATAACTGCCATCTGTCTGGTTGTAAATCTGACCGGAGTTGGCGGAATAGACGCTAGGCCATGAACAGTCGGGACACGCCATCTGAGAGCAATGACAATCCATTTGCCCCCTTACGCTTGGGTTATACATCCTCCATGTATAACGAGAATACCCCCCCTGGATCAGGGTATTCTTTTTCAAGCTTTTCCACCATTTTTGCTTGGTCAATAAGTGTCTTCTCCGGGGTATTTTTTCTTCTTCTTCTATAACTAACCAAAAGGGATCGTTGTAAGGTCACTAAGAAAGTAGAGGTGATGAGACGAGTGTATTACCGCGGTATGGTATTAAGTCACATCAACCGTTACATTAATCTGTCAAGATTGTAATAAAATAGAGATCAGGATTAATCATAGTGAAAGTGCATGTTTTAATCAAGAGCATATCTTAGGTCTTATTATCAAGACAAGTCATGTGGTATTTGCGGACTGTTGTTAGATCAGGGATGGGCAAACTACGGCTCGAGGCCCACATCTGGCCTGCTAGGCTTTAGGATTTTTGTTTCCTCAAGATGGCGCCGTCACACGGAAGCCAGTGGCAGTAGCTGTGTCCACACTTATTTATTTTTTGGTGTTTTACAGCCCCTCTATCTTTTTTTAAATGGCATTTTACTATTTCTTAATACATTCCTTTACTTACTTTACTTTGTACTTTATACCTTTTACTTTAATGATGAGTATGTTAATACTTTAGTCTTTTTTTCCGTTTATGTTTCATATGTACTGTTAACAGATGCACTTTTTTATTTGTATCATATCTTGTGCTAACCCATCTATCAAATTTTTGTATTAGATGATTGACATCCATTCCAATCCTCTTCCTCCAGGTCTGACACCACCAACCACGCCCCCACACAAAGCCAGTCAAGAGAATCCTTTTAAAGCATCGCTCAAAACCAAGTTGTCTTCATGTTCCTCCTCGGCCTTGGCGTGCAAAAGAGCAAGGCTGGTAGAGTTGGGCCCTGGCCCTACCAGGAAGGGCCCTGAACAGACTGAGCTTTATGCCCAGCTAAGCAAAGCCTCCACTGTCCTACCGTACACTCGACAAATGACCGGGAACGGACTTGAGGAGCATCGCGGTGTTGGGGGCGACCTCAAACGGGCGTCTGGGCGTGGCTTCAGCGACCACGACTACTGTCAGGGGTCCGCAAGTGCGAAAAAGGGGGACCCGGCTACTGGTGCCATGACTTCAACAGGCGAGAAACCAGCATCTGTTGCGTTCCTGTCCTCGTCTTGTCCTGTTGGCAAGTTCCAGACCTTCGTCTCCACGAGTATAGAAGAAGCTCATGTCCAGGGATCGGTGCAGGACTCCCTTTCCCAGAACTCTCAGATTAATCCAGAACTGGACAACTCCCATGTCCTCAACCGCAAGCTTCTATGCGACCACGAAATCCGAGCGGAACTCAACAAGCACTTTGGAAACCCCTCTCAGGCCATTTACGGCCCAGGGGACAAAGAACCAGGCAAGAAACCCAACAAAGTCGCCCCGCCTCCATCTCTTGAGGAAGAAGAGGCGGACTCCCGAAGGTTGCCAGGTTCTGGCTACTTGCACTCAGGGCTGTTGTCCCTCCACGATGAGTTGGAGTTAGGAGAAGGCCGCCAGAGTCGTTTCCTCTACCCGTGGGAGGGTACCCCTCTGGACCTACTCTTTGACTGCCCCCCATGCTCTCCCTCCTGTTCCCCGCCGTTAAGCTGCTCCCCCTCACGAGGCTCCGTCTCGCCGCCGTCTTCTCTCCGTCTGTCGCCTGGGGGGTCTTTCCGCTGGAGTGGAGACCGATCCCGTTCCCGTTCTGGATCGCGGAGCTCTTCTTCAGGCTACCGGAGGCGTTCTCTCTCCAGTTCGCCGGATAGACGACCCTCCTCCTGGTAAGTCCCCCTTAACGAACTTCATTTCCCTGAAAACTCACCCGATAAACCCCCACCCCAACCTCCCATGCGCTGCTAAACGGCACTTGGGAAGCAGCAGGCGGTCCGGCTTAGTCCGCAGATCACTCAGTCTCAGACGGGATCAACCCCGAGGACTTTTTGTGCGCTTACCCAGCTCTCTTTGTAGCTAAACGAAATACGCATTGGCCATTTTTCATCCCTATATTTTCCCTAAAAAAAAACACGCATCCTGATGTGAAAACTGCCTGTAAAAATGCTTTTTCTGAACACTTTTCATCTTTCCAAACAGTTTTCAGCCTCTTCCTAATAAGAGAACTTGCCTCTGATCCTGTTTTTTTCACTCTGTTTGATAGGGACGTTATTGTTTTAAGCGGCAGCTGTTGTTTTTTTTTATATCCCACCCGAAACCCTCGTCTTTTCACATTCCGCCAAGATGAAAGCCAAATCCAAGCTGCGGGAATGTCGTCTTCATTCCTCTTCAAAAGGAAAAGCTTGTCATCTAAGCACGTGTTAGAACTTCATTTCCCATGGTTCTCTTTGATAATCATGGCGAGGATTTCACTGGGGTTTCTTGGAGAGTCTCTCGCCAGGAAATTAAGTTAGTCAGCCTCGGGTCTCTAGGCGCTAAACTCCGATGCAGTTTGTTTACCTGATTACAGAAAAGGTCAGTTTACTCCAAGGAACTGACAGTCACTCCAGATCTGTTGCGTAGTTTTTGCGCCAAGCTAAGATGCTCGCCAGTTTATCCAATAATAGTCTCGAGGCAATTCAATTACAGTCTATCAGGCAGGTTTCCTGGAAATTCTAGGCCGCCGCCCAATGGTGTTTTCGTTACAATTGAAATTCAATGTTTCTTTCTATAATTAATCCATCCATTAATAATAAAGCTTGGAGAGTGTAGCATGTTTTTTGGAGTTAAGCCACGCATTTTTAAAGTCATCTCTCTATCTTCTGCCCCCTACAGGTGTTGCCACAGCAGTGAATCTAGCGCTTTGCGTTCCAGGAGCCACAAGAGCCCACCATCACAATCTCCTCTCAGTCGCAGGCCAAGGTAAGCCAAAAAAAAATTAAAAATAGGGCACAAAATGTCCTTTTTTACTTCCTTAAAGCAGATGCCAAAAAATAGTCTAGCGCCACCTTGTCAAAACAAAGAATAATCATGTTTAGAGTCCATTAGGGGCGGCCATCTTGAATAAATAATCACCCTGTGCTAAAGCGGAGAAAAAAAATGTTTTTTTCGACTTTTAAACCCCTAAAGTGTTTATTTTTGAACAAAAAAAATATTAATATAAATATGAATAATCTCAGGAAGCTAATATTGCTATATTTGGACTAGGATTGGTCTCCGTAAACATAAAAAATAATGCGAAATAACCTTTAGAAGAGTACGAATAGTTTTTTAGCATTTGATGGCGTTATAGTGCAATGGAGGCAATTTAGGCACAGTGGGGGTTCAAGTAAAGTGACACCAGTGCACTACTCCCAGCTGATTTTTGGCACCCATGTGCCTAATGACACCCGACAAGGCATAGAGTCACTCGTCAGCGCTGGGGTGGGTGATGCTGCACTTTCCAGGCAGAAAGAAATAGCTTTTGAAGTTTTGCTGACAGATGCAGCTCCTCTGGTCCCTCCGGCTTGACGAAAGATTCCACTTTTAAGGTTTTTGTGGTAGTAGAATTGTCAAATACGTCATCAGGCCGAGTTAGTACGCTCTATGTCCTCGTATTCCGATCTTTAGGAACTCTACGTTGTTTTCCAGGTACGATAGCTACGAGGAATATCAACACGAGAGGTTGAAAAGAGAAGAATACCGTCAGGACTGCGAGAGGCGGGACTTCGAAAGGGCCGAGTTGAGGAACAGGCAACGGCAAAAGGCTACGGTGAGTTCAATTCCCTGCTGTTGTGGGTAAATTCCCTCCTGTTGTGGATAAATACCCTCCTGTTGAGTTTAATTTCCTCCTGTTGAAGAAACTGGTCTTTTCAACAGATCCAGCCCAGACAATTTTCGATCAGACCCCCTAGTGGGCCACTTCTGGGCCGCGGGGTGCATGTTTAACACCACTCGTTTACACTCACCCGATAGAAAACCCCCTACGCCCCACCCCCTTAAACTACACCCCTACACGGATGCAACGTGGGCCGTCGCTGAGAGAAACAATTACCATTCGTGCTAAGGTTTAAGAGGGCGGAGTTATGAGCAAGTATGGCCGCTTTTCTCAGGGGTGGCGTCAAGAAAATGTGGATATTTATCAGTTGTCAGCAACTAAAGTCCTAAATCAGCGTTTACTTGTCCGTCATGGACTGAAGTCAAGCATGAAAGAAACGGGTGCAAAGTATAAATCTGGAGCTAATTTGGATTTCTCCCGGGGTTCTACGGCGGCGGTACTCCGACAACTCATTTACATAAGTCACAAACGCCCTCAAAAGGCCTTCGTTGGCTGGCCACAGTGAAGTAAATGAAGGAATAAATAAATAATAGGACTTGTACGCCGTATCCTGAGGCGGGTATGGCGTAAAAATGATTAGTGGGTGCAATTAAAGTCCTCAAAAAATATAATTGCAGCCTGCTGCAGTTAGCGCTGTCATTATAATGTTTTGACCCTCTCTGTCCTTTGAGTTTGGAGGAAATTTGGGGTTTTTTGCCTTAAGAAAAGATGTAATAGCATGTGTATTAATATAGGTGTCCAATTGGTGGGCTGTGGGCGAGATTCGGCACTCCGTGGAATTTGATAGGCGCCGTAGAATGAAATGTCCAATCAGTTTTTGTCAAGTTCTTTTCTATTTTCTTCAAAATCTGCCCCAAACTTGAAAAAGGGGCCCTGATTTTCTCCCAAAAACAACTCAAACCCTTCCAGTTTGTAATTTTTTGAAGATTTCTGGTGATAGGAAAGAATTGCTATTGTGGAAAGGATTAGGTTTTGCTGTAAAGGGTTAGTTTTTGATGAAAGGATTAGTTTTTGCTCTAAAAGGTTAACATGTGCTGAAAGTGTTAGCTCAGGGGTAGGGAACCTATGGCTCGGGAGCCACATGTGACTCTTTTGATGTGTGCTTATGGCTTTCTGCTAAACTGTGAGCTAAAATCTGGACACTATGTCTAGAGTCGCTTTAATCCTCTTTGTTTGTCTTTGCTGTTAATGAGCAGGAGGAGAGACGGGTGGTGTACGTGGGGAGACTGAGGTCGGACTGTACTCGGACCGAGCTGAAGCGCCGCTTTCAAGTTTTTGGCCAAGTTGAAGAATGCGTGGTGAAATTGAGGGATGACGGGTAAGAATTCCAGTCTGGTCAAATATCATATACTGACAAAAACATGCCAAATAAGTCCTGTAGAACCCACATTTCTCAAAAACTACACCTTTTTTGACTAAAATGGCGTACTGGCTTCTCCACACAGGGACAATTTCGGTTTCATCACGTACCGCTACGCGTACGACGCCCTGGCCGCCCTGGACAACGGACACACCTTGCGGCAATTAAACGAGCCGCGCTTTGAGCTGCGCTTGGGCGGAGAAAAGCAATTCTGCAAGTCACAATACACGGACTTGGGTAAGAGTCGGACTCCCATAAGGTGCTTTTGTGTGTGAGGATTTTAACAAAGATGAGTTGGTGGGGGTGATTAGGTTAGATTAGATTAGATTAGTTGAGATTTATTCATCCCGCATTGCATTGTCACTCTAGCAAGAGGGCGAAGACATTTTAGACATAAATAAATAGGTAATAAATATGATAATAAATAAATAAATACATATATGAATAAATATATAAATAGTTAAATAAATATTTCAATATATAAGTAGATATATATAAGTTTGATAGATATAAGTAGATAGATATAAGTAGATAGATATAAGTAAACATATATAAGTAGAGATATATAAGTAGACATATATAAGTAAACATATATAAGTAGACGTATGTAAGTAAACATACATAAGTAGACGTATGTAAGTAGACTTATGTAAGTAGACATATATAAGTAGACATATGTAAGTAGACATATATAAGTAGACATATATAAGTAGACATATGTAAGTAGACATATGTAAGTACACATGTAAGTAGACATATGTAAGTAGACATATGTAAGTAGTCATATATAAGTAGTCATATATAATTAGATATATAGAAGTAGATATATATATAAATAAATGTTTATAAATAAATATATTAATATATAAATAAATGTTTATAAATAAATATATTAATATATAAATAAATGTTTATAAATAAATATATTAATATATAAATAAATATATAAATACATATATAAATAAATATATAATACATATATAAATAAATATATAAATACATATATAAATCTATAAATAAATCAATCAATATATAAATAAACACATTTCACAAATGGAACTGTAAAATTTCCCGACCAAATCTCCGTAAAGTTTCAAGTACGATTTCCCACAACTGAGACCCCGTTGTAACTTTTAGAAGCCATTTTGGATTTTTGAACAAAGTGAGGTCGATAAACCCAAACCCCAGCTGAGGAGCTTTTTACTAATAAGCTATCTGGAAGCCATTTTTGTCTCATTTTGCTTCTGCCCGGGCTCTTGTTTTCACCCGACGCTGTCCATTAGTGGAAAGTAGAACAGCGGGGGTTATTTTTCAATCCCTCAAGGTGGCGGCGTGACACCGACGCCGCAGCCGTCGGCCGGCGCATTAGCGTAAATCTCACCTGGTATCTCTTCTCGCCGCTGCGGTCAGTCCCATTTCTCAGCATGTGCCGCCGGGTCCCTTCGGGGGCCCCATTTGTAGGAGCTGTCTGTTGCCGGAGATAAGATAGGAGGGCCGGCGTATTATCACTTCCATCGGGAAAAAAATGGGACATGCCAGAGAGTCCAGGCGTAAAAATAGACACTATCCAAAACCCGCCCATTCAGGCTTAACGCTTTAAAGCGATTGACGATGATAGGCGTCCAACCGTGTGGTTCGTGCTGTGTTTGTCGCTGGTTGGTGTGCTTTTATACGCTCAAATTCATGGTGGTTTATACTTCTATTTACACTAAGGTTGAAAAGAATGTAAAATGACTTTTTGCAGCAGATTGGAATTGACAGCTATGTTGGAAATGACTTTTTGTAGCGGGTAGCTATTGACAGCAATGTTGGGAATGACTTTTTGCAGCGGGTAGCCATTGACAACCATGTTGGGAATTACTTTTTGCAGCGGGTAGCAAATGACAACCACGTTGAAATTGACTTTTTGCAGCAGATTGACATTGATAGCAATGTTGGAAGTGACTTTTTGCAGCGGGTAGCATTTGACAACCAAAAAAAAAAGGACTTTTTGCAACATATAGCCATTGACAACCCTGTTGGAAATGACTTTTGCAGCAGATTGCCATTGACAACCCTGTTGGAAATGACTTTTTACAGCGTTTGCCATTGACAGGATGGTTGGTAATGACTTTTTGCAGTGGATTACATTGACATTTATGTTGTAAATGACTTTTTTTAGCGGGTAGCCATTGACAACCAAGTTGAAATTGACTTTTTGCTGCATTTTGCAATTGACAGCCATGCTGAAAATGACTTTTTGCAATTGAATTTAGGCTTCTTGTGCAGGACAACTATCTCATCAAACCACAAACAATCCATCGTATTTTTGGTCGAAATATTCAAATCTGTCTACAAATTCTGAATAGTTCCATTTATAATTTTCCCTTTTTCAGACTCCCACTCGGATGACTTTGACCCCGCCTCCACCAAAAGCAAATATGACTGCTTGGATTTTGACAGCTTGCTAAAGGAGGCCCAACGTAGCCTAAGAAGGTAACCCGTTTGTGGCTTTTTAAAGCCCCTCCCCCTTCTTCCAAGCGGGACTCCTGATACCTCACTCTCTGGTCTTTTTTTAATTTTTATTTTGTTCCGGGACGAGGAGACAATAAGATGTTTTACACTCTACGAAACGCGGTAGAGTATTTAAAAAGAAGAAGAAGAAGAAGTCCATAGACGTCTTATCTATGAAAATATATCCGAAATAAAGTTTACATGAACTTAGCTGCTGAAGAGCTGAGGAAATGACTTCTGGGAAAACCAGTTAACCCTCAGAACCTGCTGCTGTAGGTACAGAACAAAAAAAGGGGGCGGGGCAAAAGGAAGGCACTACAATACCCACAATTCTTTGGAAAGGGAGTGAAAAAACACAGCTTTTGTTAAGCCAAATTTTCTTTGCTGTTGATTTGTGGGAGGAGTTTTGTTTTTTTGGGGGGTGGGGCTTTTGGGGGTTGTGGGCGGGGCTTTGGGGGAGGGGCGGGGCTTGTTTTTCTTCCTCTCTGGATCTGGTGTTACATTTCGGAAAGAAAAATTGAAGGGATTTGTGTCTTTCGCCGTCCACGTTTTAAAGAAAATTGTAGTTGTGTATTTCCGAGTGAGTCTAAAAAAGGAATATTTTTTATTTTCATGTATATAGGGGAAAGAAATTGTTTATTTGTTACAGCTATGCACTGTAAAACGCAGCCTTTTTTTAAAGAAAGGGATAAAAAAATATGTTTTCTTAATCCTGAATGTCGATAGTGATTCTACTGTAAAAAGTACTGTTAAGCCTACATGATGTTTAGGAGACATTTAATGATTGTTTTAAAAATGAACAAAAATGGGAGGGGCAGGGGGTGTGGCCAATCACTTTTACGTAGGAAAAAATGTCTTTTAAGTTATTCGGTTAGGTTTTTCAGTGTTTTTTTTTCGTTGATGTGGAAAATGCATTTTTAAAAGAAGTTTTTCATGATTGTACAAACAAAAAACACAGTTTTTTTTAAGGATTACTGATTCTTTCTCAAGCAATCGCAATATTGTGTATTTAATCTATATGGCACATAAATATGTCGGTGTATATATGTGCGTATATATGTATGGATATACATATGTATTTAGGCGTATGATTCATTTTTACAACTTTGTATGGTTCTCATTGATTCAAGATTTTCAAGATTTCAATCAGCGGAAAATGCATATTTATGTATTTATTTTCGTATATATTTCAATCAGCAATATTTGTGGGATCTAATTTAGGATTGTTTTGATATTTATGTTGTTTATTTAACAGTCAATCATAAGACAGGGTGAAGAATAATTTGAAAGGAGGTTATAATCTGACCTTCTATGCCTTTTGACAAAAAAACAACAACAATAACAACTAATACAATCAGTTTTCCAGTTTCATCCGGTTTTATCTCGGCACTTTTTTCGCTTTTATTTTTTAGTAGATCCGAAAAGCAATAAAAAGGGATTTCTTTGCAGGAATTTCACGATATTTTCGTTTGATTTATGTGAATGCCAAACAACAACAAACAAAAAATAAAGTTTACAATTTTTTTTCTTGATTTGTTTTTTTTTTAAGAAAAAGAAAAATATCTTTTGGAAAAAAAACTACTGATATTATTCGGAGTAATAAGACGAGTCATAGTAATATAAATAAATATATTAGAAGCAATAAATTATTTTTCAAAGTTGTATTTTAGCACTGATTGATGTGATTTTTTGGTGTATTTTTTTAATCTGATTTGGGTGTTTTTTTCGTTGTTTTATTTTTCGTTGTTTTTTTCCGTTGTTTTTTTCCCGTTGTTTTTTTCGTAGTTTTTTTCGTTGTTTTTTTGTTGTTTTTATTTTTCGTTGTTTTATTTTTTGTTGTTTTATTTTTCGTTGTTGTTTTATTTTTTGTTGTTTTATTTTTTGTTGTTTTATTTTTTGTTGTTTTATTTTTCGTTGTTGTTTTATTTTTCGTTGTTGTTTTATTTTTCGTTGTTGTTTTATTTTTCGTTGTTTTTTCCGTTGTTTTTTTCCCGTTGTTTTTTTTCCCGTTGTTTTTTTCCTGTTGTTTTTTTTCCCGTTGTTTTTTTCCCGTTGTTTTTTCCTGTTGTTTTTTCCCTTGTTTTTTTTCCGTTGTTGTTTTTTTCCATTGTTGTTTTTTTCCGTTGTTGTTTTTTTACGTTGTTGTTTTTTTACGTTGTTGTTTTTTTACGTTGTTGTTTTTTTCTGTTGCTTTTTTTCTGTTGCTTTTTTTCGTTGTTTTTTTCGTGGTTTTTTTCGTTGTTTTTTCCCGTTGTTTTTTTAATTCTATTTTTAATTTTTTAAATGACCCATTACCCAGTCGCTGTGACGTCAGTGGACACCTACTGGTCCCTTTTTAAGACGTCTTCGTTATTGTCACCTGGTGACCTCTGTGTGTGGCAACAAAAAAAATCCGATTTGTGTACCGCCTTGTTGAATGTGTCGGCCGAACCGGGTGGGAAAAAAACGGGTTGGTTCACGTCTAAAAAAAAAAAAGGGAGGGGAAAATGTCGGCTTTTTCCGTGTAGCGTTTGGGTAATGGCGTCCTGTCCAAAATAGACGTGCGGCTTTAATCACTGTCATAGAAGCGCTTTGTAAATGGCCTAGAGTAGCAATATATTAGCATTAGCATTTTTAATATCGTGACCTACCGAGGACTCTGCCACTGCTTTGTCGGGTGATCATGTTTTTTTTTTTTTTGGAAGGACAAAAACGTGCGGGGTGTTTGCGTGAGTGTGTATGTGTGAGTGTGGGTGTGTGTGTGGTTGTGTGTGGGTGTGTCCTATCCACGTTGCCTTACCAATGCCTTTGTGGTTCTACCTATTGTACCAATTTCTTGTGGATTTCATTTTTCATGTGCAATTCTCATCAGCCTCACCATGCCAATAAAGGGAAATATGTGACTTTTTTATTTTCTGATTTTTTAATCATGGTGCTTATTATCAGACTCGGATCCGGCCCTCTTTGGTATTCTGTTCAGCTGTGAGAAAACGGTAGGTTCATTAAGATTTAGGGACAATTTTGGGAAGGAAATGGGAGGGTAAGGAGGGGGTTTAGATCGTTTGGAATGTCCTACCAGGGGTGGATATTAGGGGTGGGGAGGGAGGAGTTGTGGGATGTTAGAAGGCCCAGGACTAGGGCGTAAAAAACTACCGTATTTTCACAACTATAAGGCTAACCCATTATAAAGACTAAACTCTTGAAATTCTGCATAAAAATACATAATTTGGTCAATCCATGCAGGTTTAAGGTCAAGTACCGTATTTTCATGACTATAAGCGCACTTAAAAGTCTTACATTTTCTCCAAAATAGACAGTGCGCCTTATAATCCAGTGTACTTTATATAAGGAAAAAAAATAATATATTTTGTTTATTGAGGGTGCGCCTTATAATCCAGTGTGATTTATAATAGAAAAATAATTAAAATATTTTATTCATTGAGGGTGTGGTTTTATAATCCAGTGTAATTAAAAAATGGAAAAAAAATAAAATATTTTATTCATTGAGGGTGCGTGCTCCTTATAATCCAGTGTACTTTATATATGGAAAAAAATTTAAAAGATTTTATTTATTGAGGGTGCGCCTTGTAATACAGTGTGCTTTATAATTGGAAAAATAATATTGCTTAATAAATGGAAAAAATATACTATTCATCGAGGGTGCACCTTATAATCCAGTGTACCTTATAAATGGAAAAAATATATAATATTTTATTCATTGACAGTGCGCCCTATCATGCATTGCGCCTTATATATGTGAAAATATGGTATTTTTTAAATTTTGTAAATACACTTCTACTAATATAACAATGATCGTTAATTAAAAATCTAAGAATAATTATTTATTTATCTAGCCAATTGCTAACCAACTGCCAGCTGAGCTAATGATTAAAGCTCCGAGGTTAGCGCATAGCATTAGCATGTGATCAAAAAAGAACATTAGCAAATTCCTGGATCTCGTTTTTGTACTAATCCATCAACAAAACCTACAAACATCACGGCTAAATAACAGCGCAATCCTGTTGTTGTTGTTCTTCTAATTAATATGCGGCGTCTCGGGTACACTCGAGGTAATTAACTTTTTTTTTTCCTTTTTTTTTGCCGGCTCTGCACAGCAGATGGTGATTGAAAATACAAGGATGAGTCCCTCAATCAAGCGCCATTTGTCAGTGGCCATTAATTATCTAGCGAAAGAATACATCCGGTCCCTAAAGTTGATCGTTTAGAAATGAGAAGACGGCTGTCCGTCTGTTCCTCATTATTCTTTAACGGCAAAAAAAGTGCTGAAACTCGAATATGGCGTGAAGAAATTGCAATTTTAATAGCGATGTCATTATCTTTCTAACATAAGGTGGCATAAAAGACTGCCAAACACAAAAAAACACAAGCTTTTTGCTTTATTGTCAGTGCAAAATGCAAAATTTCCAAAATAAGAGAAAGTCAAGATGTCTGTGTAAAAAATCTCCGGATAAATATATATTTTTTGGTTTTTTAATGCGCAAAATTGACTCTTAGCCAGAAAAATTGAACATATTTGAATATTTCGAGACTTTATATGTACTTTATAAGTTAGATAAACTTTCTTTTGTAAGGATAACTTACCATAAATGACTGTTTTAATATATAGGAATGAATACTAGTACTTAACGTTATATTTATAGTTTATGATGACCTCAAAAAGGTTTAAGAAGGGTTCAGCTTGCTTTAAAAATGGAGTATTTGTACAGAAATTGGACTTACCTGTCAATTGTTTTAATATTATTTGGCAGAATTTAATCATTTGAATAATATTTCCTTCATATTCCTGATAGTGTAGCTTTAAAGGGAATGTATAAAAACGTTGATTCGCTAGAAATGACACCCAAATTTGGTCAAAACATCTTGTTCTTCAAAAAACCCCTCCCCATCCCGTCCAACTTTCAAGTTACAAAGTAAAAAATGTCTTTTAAGAGAGCCAATTTTTGGACGGTCAAATCCGTCGACCCCTATAGATAATCATAGAAAAAGATTTTCTCTATCTATAAAAGACTGGAAACCCCTCACTGGGCGTGGGGCAGATGGGGGGCTTCAACCTTACCCTGAAACCACTTCCTTTGAAATTCTAAAGCCGGCATCCCGCTCCCTTTTTTCATGTCATCGGAGAAGCCTTCCTATTTGTCGGATCATGGCGCCATAATGGCTCCGTTCAAGCATTCCCCATGATGCGCCCTGGCTGAAAATGAGAGGCAATTTGAGTGCTCTTTCCTTTTATTTCCAGCTTTTTTATCTACCGTATTTTCACAACTATAAGGCGCACTTAAAAGTCTTAAATTACCTCCAAAATAGACAGTGCACCTTATAATCCAGTGCGCCTTATATATAGAAAAAACAGAAAACCAAAAAAACACCACTGTCGGATATTTAAAAAAAACACAAACGCCCGAACTGAGACAATACTGTTAAATATGCAGATCAGCCATCTTAGTTTACAACATCTTCCATCATATAACTCCTCCCCCACTGCAAGATTTTATACAAAAAAATGCAAAACATCAACAATGGCTGGCTCTAGAGGTGACTGTAAAGTAGTGAGTACTTCTTACCTGGAAGTCAATAACAATTACCGTATTTTCATGACTACAAGGCATACTTTAGTCTTAAATTTTCTCCAAAATAGACAGGGCGCCTTATAATCCAGTGCGCCTTATAGATGGAAAAAACCAAAAACTGAAAAACACCACTGTCGGATATTAAAAAAACACAAACGCCTGAACTGAAACTATACTGTTAAATATGCAAATGCCATCTTAGTTTACAAAATCGTCCATCATATAGCTCCTCCCCCACTGCAAGATTTTATACAAAAAAATCCCAAACATCAACAATGGCTGGCTCTAGAGGTGACTGTAAAGTAGTGAGTGCTTCATACCTGGAAGTCAATAGCAATTACCGTATTTTCACAACTATAAGGCACACTTAAAGGTCTTACATTTTCTCCAAAATAGACAGGGCGCCTTATAATCCAGTGCGCCTTATAGATGGAAAAAACAAAAACCAAAAACCGAAAAACACCACTGTCGGATATTAAAAAAACACAAACGCCTGAACTGAAACAATACTGTTAAATATGCAGATGCCATCTTAGTTTACAACATCTTCCATCATATAGCTCCTCCCCCACTGCAAGATTTTATACAAAAAAAAATCCAAAACATCAACAATGGCTGGCTCTAGAGGTGACTGTGTAGTGAGTACTTTATACCTGGAAGTCAATAGCAATTACCGTATTTTCACGACTATAAAGCGCACTTAAAAGTCTTACATTTTCTCCATAATAGACAGTGCACCTTATAATACAGTGCACCTTATAATACAGTGCGCCTTATAATACAGTGCGCCTTATAATTCAGTGCGCCTTATATATATATATGGAAAAATGTCATTCATTAAGGGTGCACCTTATAATGCTTATAGTGCTCCTTATAGTCGTGAAAATACGGTATATCTTTGCTCCAATCTCAATCCACCACTTATGCAAGACCCCAGTTTGAACCCCAGACTCATCACACCATAGTAGATAGGCTACAAGGACAGTTATTGTTTGTTTACTCTATTTATGTCAATGTACGGTCCACTGCAAATGGCATTGTAATGCAATCAGTCATTCGTCCATCAACGTAACGCAGACCCGTAACCGCGAGAAGTAAAGTACCGGCCATGATCTCATTGTAAAAAAATGTCTACAAAAAACAGCCTTCCTGGAAGCCTTCGTTTTCAGGCAAATGACATCACGGTAGAAATCCGCCAGCGCCATTTTGTCAGCTTAAACCCGTCCGAGTTTGTTTTTTTTCAGCTTCTGTCGCATTGCATTAAATAGCACGGACAGAGAAGCTCTAATTACCGCGCAAAAATACCCGGTGCATGAATCCACGTGGTAATAACGCAATTAAAGTAGTGTTTGGAGCACTTGGTAATCTTCTGCGACAAGGCTTACAATTCAATTAACCCCCGGTTTTAGCACTTTGTTTCAACTTCCTGTGAGGCTAATTTGCTTGCTAACTTAGTCCGGTTGTTTTAATGAGGCTGTGGGAAACATCCGGTTGTTTGTGTCACCTGCAAAGTGGCGTTTGACAAATCAACAAGTTTAAACTTCAAATGGACTTAATTTAAACTTAGGAAAAAATAAGCTAGAATTAAAAGATTCTGGTTGTTACTTGTTTTCCTTTTTGTGGACTGATTGGATCATCCTTTACACCTGTGCTGGTACTGTTAACCAATCAGCATCCTCTAAAAAATCAGGTCGACTCCAGTCTTGCTTGAAGTATTCCAGAGGAAAGTTTAGTTGTGAAGATAAATTGGAGAGTTAAACCACCTGTATAACATCTCTATTTTTTTGCCGTCCACTTTTTTAGCAAAAAAGACACCCAAAAAATGTCCTTGAATAACCTGAAAATAAACAGAAGGCAAGAAGTGAGTCGGGAATGCTTAAAAAAGTGACTCAACATCATGTAAGTACCCGAAAATTAAAAATTTAGAGCAAACAATGACAATAAGATCCACTTTGGGGACAATTTCAGACTTCAAATTAGTCCTAAATTCATATATTGGAGTTGGGAGTGACCCAAAAGAGTTTAAGTTGTTTAACAAATACAGACACTCCCCTACTTATGAACGGGTTAGGTTCCAAGCGCTTGTTCATAAGTTGAAAGTGTTCATAAATTGAAATTGTTCAAATTCAAGTTGATTCAGTGCTATATTTTGTATTATAATGTATGTTTAAAGCCTATATAAGTATATTGAAGGTTTATATAAGTGCATACGTATGTTTAAGGCTTGTATAAGTAACCAGCATTGGTATGTACTGAAAAAAGCATTTAATGTGTTGAAATTGTTCAAATTGAAGTTGATTCAGTGCTATATTTTGTATTATAATTTATGTTTAAAGCCTTTATAAGTATATTGAAGGTTTATATAAGTGCATACGTATGTCTAAGGCTTGTATAAGTAGCCAGCATTGGTATATACTGAAAAACACATTTAATGTGTTGAAATTGTTCAAATTGAAGTTGATTCAGTGCTATATTTTGTATTATAATGTATATTTAAAGCCTATATAAGTATATTGAAGG